>NC_088418.1:52772328-52847328 GCF_034236695.1 Oncorhynchus nerka | reverse complement strand
GATTTGGCTATTTCAATCACACCCGTTGCTGAAAGGTGTATAAGATCGAGCACAAAGCCATGCGATTTCCATAGACAAACATTGACACCTTTCCAACAAGTCAGTTCGTTACATTTCTGCCCTACTAGAGTTGCCCCGGTCAACTGTAAGTGGTAGGCCACACAAGCTCACAGAACAGGACAGCTGAGTGCTGAAGCACCTAAAAATCATCTGTCCTTGGTTGCAACACTCACTACTGAGTTCCAAACTGCCTCTTGAAGCAACGTCAGCACAGGAACTGTTCGTCGGGAGCTTCAATAAATGGGTTTCCATGGCTGAGCAGCCGCACACAAGCTTAAGATCACCATGCGCAATGCCAAGCGTTGGCTGAAGTGGTGTAAAGCTCGCCGCCATAGGACTCTGGAGCAGTGGAAATGCGTTCTCTGGAGTGATGAATGACACTTTACCATCTGGCAGTTGTACGGACAAATCTGGGTTGGTGGATGCCAGGAGAATGCTACCTCCCCGAGTGCATAGTGTCAAATGGAGAGTTTGGTGGAAGAGGAATAATGGTCTGGGGATGTTTTTCATGGTTCAGGCTAGGCCCTTAGCTCCAGTGAAGGGAAATCTTAAAGCTAAAGTATACAATAACATTCTAGATGATTCTGTGCTTCCAACTTTGACAACAGTTTGGGGAAGGCCCTTTCCTGTTTCAGCATGACAAAGCAAGGTCCATACAGAAGTGGTTCATTGAGATCGATGTGGAATAACTTGACTGGCCTGCAAAGAGCCCTGACCTCAACCCCATCGAACACCTTTGGGATGACTTGGAACACTGAGTGCAAGCTAGGCCTAATCACCCAATCAGTGCCCGACTTCTCTAATGCTCTTCTGGCTAAATGGAAGTAAGTTCCTGCAGCAATGTTCCAACATCTAGTGGAAAGCCATCCTAGAAGAGTGGAGGCTATTATAGCAGAAGAGGGAAGCAACTCTATATTAATGCCCATGATTTTGGAATGAGATGTTCAACAAGCAGGTGTCCACATACTTTTGGCCATGTAGTGTATATCCTAATAACTTGCCATAGGGAAGCTCTGACTGTAGCCTAGTACCAGTTTGATCACTTGTGATTGGACCAGTAGCATAAATTATACCATATGCTCTCACCGCAGGAAGCTCGATGTAGACCCTCTCCATTGTGAATTCACGTGGACTTTAATGAATTTCGTATCGTTTGAATGGAAAACCGAGAATTAAACATGAATTGTTTTCCCATTTGTCACATCTAATACCAAAGGAAACATAACATACACTAAATAGAGGGACAGAATTACATTAACTAAGTTACGTCTACCACTGAATCCAGGTTGTGTTTGTTAATGCAGATAATTCCAAGCTAATTCCAACGCGTAGCATTGGTATCCTCACTAAAGTGGTAGGCATAGCCTACATATGGGTGGCATGTGAAACCACAGCACGACATAGCTCATTGCTAATAATAAAAGCTTTTTTTTTTAAACAGGCTTTAATTTAAACGATGCATCTGTCAGCAAATGGCGTATATTTATTTGATGCAGGAGGCTGTGACAGGTAAACACATCCGTTCCTCATCGTTTGGGCCATTCGGCGGGCAGCCACGACCGGGAGGGCTCGTGAGCTACTGCACGAGAAATACAATACTCAGCAACTACGCTGCCAGTACCGCACAGTGATACAATGGAGCACAATAGTTGATAACGCGAATATATTCTCTCTGATATCATAACGTCCACTACATAAACAGGCCAGTAGGCTATAGCTTATTGACTTGCAGTATGATACTGTATACGTGATTTGTTTTTGTGACCTGCTCTCATGCTGCTGGGTGGAAGCCAGGCAGCAAACTTTCATTCGTGGTGGACATTTGTGAAACAATGTATCGGTTTGTGAGTTCTATGTTTGCAATTTCGCTCTGTGGCATTGGCTACAAACTATCACAAAAGCAGTTTTTTCGGCCGCGCAGTAAAGCCAAGAATGTGTTAAACCGCATTATCCCGAAACGGGATAGAATTGAGGCACTGCTACAAAAGGTAACTACTATACCCATTCTCCCATGCAGCTCATCGCTACTACAGTAGCCTTATAGTCCCCGACGTGGTAAAGAAACATGGATCGCCTTATTTACTCAACACAGCCACATGCGCAAAATACCATTCAATAACTAATTCAAATCGTTTAATTATACAATTGATCCCCTTAAATCAATTAAGCTACAGAAGAAACGTTGAAAGCCCACAAACGTCAAATGAGTGAAAGGAAAGCCAAGCCAACCAGAGCCGCGGAATGCAGGTCTGTGACCAATGGGAGAGCTTGATTCGTGTTTCTGCAGTCTGTCAACATCGACTCTGCTGCATGAGGCCGTCCGGGGGTTTGGCTAGGTACTGTAGGCCTCGATGAATAGAAATAAGAACAAAGTTTGAAGCTACTAAAACATATTCCCGATTGTAAACAAAACACTGGAATAATCCCGCATACCGAGTCGTTCAATGCGAACAACGCTACACAGACGCGTGCCGCTGGTTCCCATCACATAATGGCACTTTCAAAGCCGCAGTCCGCTTGCTAGCGTTTAGCCAACAGTAGTACACTGACATCCATATCGGGGAAGTTGATAAGTTATATTTCCCAGAACATTTCGAAAATGGAAAGGACAGGTTTACCTTGTTCTAACTCTACGTGTCCGTCTTGATCACATCGCTGCGTGTGTTTTCCCGGCCAAAATAGAGTAAAACATGTCCATTGTCCCGTACCAGGAAGTCAGCGCTCTTCCAGAACAGAACACTTCTCAAACTCACTATGGAACCCCTGCAGGGCGCTGTGCAATCGATCCCACTCCAGGTAGCAATGCGCCGCCCGACGGGCTTATCTCACCCGCCATGTTGGATCCGAAACGAGGTTGCGGCACATAGTTGGCGAATAGTAAATGACCATTAGTTGTCACTTGCACCTTTTCATTTGCTAGAAAAAAACTTAACCACAAAGGAAAAGTAGTCTCATAGGCACCATGAAAAGAACAGCGCACGAGTCTTGCTATTAGCCTGTTAATTAATCCACCTGGTAGCCTATAAATTCATGATATTGATGTTAAAGGAAAACACTTTCTCAGAGTTCTCATTTCAAGCGAAAATATCTGGGGTCCTAAAAGTATTTTCTAGGTTATTTAGAATAGGCTACTTTGTTTTTTGTTACACAAAATTACACAAATTCTGCTATTCTGTTATTATTTGTAACCAGCAACTCATAGCCGTAACCCTTGTATTTGTTATTGAACGCTGAAGAACTAAAGTGTATATTCTGCAACGTGATACTGCTCTTCTTTTCTCAGCGGGCCACCAACAAAACAAACCAACCTCTATTTATCCTCAGTGTGAAGTATCCACTTGAGTCTAGCTATACAGTATACAGTATACATAGTCTAGCTATATAGTGTTTACATACCAGTGATCCCACTGAGGGAGAGAGAGACAACTGCTTGTATGCACAGCCAAGTCAGCCTTCAATACATTATCAACTTTTTAACAATGTTATACAAATATAATGTTTAAACAATGTTATAACAGGTCCTGAACCTATCCGTATGATCTGAAGGTTTTGCAAAACTGCACAGTACCTCTAGCTAAGGCCCTTGAGAACAAACAGAGTAGTTGTGTTTGCAGAACAGTGATAGTGGGAATGGCCACTTATTTTATTCTACAGATACCAAATAGCCTACCCCAAAACCCTTTAATCTTGAAAGTCATTTTATGCCTGCCAGTTTCCTGGTATATTATGTACAGTACCCACTTTTTAAAACAGGTATGATATCAGATACTCTCTTTCTGTGACACATCTAGATTTTTATCCATTATTTTGACTGAGAACACATTCTCATTTGCAGCAACGACCTGGGGAATAGTTACAGGGGAGAGGGGGGGGATGAATGAGCCAATTGTAAACTGGGGATTATTAGGTGACCGTGATGGTTTGAGGGCCAGATTGGGAATTTAGCCAGGACACCAGGGTTAACACCCCTACGATAAGTGCCGTGAGATCTTTAATGACCTCAGAGAGTCAGGACACCCGTTTAACGTCCCATCCGAAACACGGCACAGGGATATTGTTTTTAGACCAGAGGAAAGAGTGCCTCCTACTGGCCCTCCAACACCACTTCCAGCAGCATCTGGTCTCCCATCCAGGAACTGACCAAGACCAACCCTGCTTAGCTTCAGAAGCGTTAAACTGAGCCAAACTGTGTATCCGGGTCACGGCACCAGTGAAACAGCCGTCAGTGTGCTGCTAAATATATGGCTTCCTCCACTATCTCTGTCTCCAAACCGGGCTTAAACAAGCGATCCTCTTCTCACAAACACACATGACCGCCCTCCTTGAAAACGTACCAACCATTTCCGCTATCCAAAAATATCTCATTCGATAGCTCCATCGGCGACATTTGTAGCTAGCTGTGGAGGAAGTTTGCGGTACGTTCTTAACCCTGTTACTTGTGCTTCCTAGTGATGTGGCCCTCTCCTAGCAGAGGCTTTGAGAAACAAAGATGGTGTATAATGTGTGCAGCGCAGTGTGGTAGAGTATTTACCTTTGTGAAAGTGTTATTGGAAGAACATAGAGACTGCTGAAAGGTTATGCTAACTGGGGTCTGTGCCTGCTTGGCTGACTTCAAATAAGAACAAATAGTTCTTAGATTTCACTACAAGTCACTAGCTATGTCTACACATTTTTGTTTTATTATTTCACCTTTATTTAACAAGGTAAGCTAGTTGAGAACAAGTTCTCATTTACAACTGCGACCTGGCCAATATAAAGCAAAGCAGTAGACACAAACAACAACAGAGTTACACATGGAATAAACAAGCGTACAGTCAATAACACAATAGAAAAAAGAAAGCCTATATACAGTGTGTGCAAATGGTGTGAGGAGGTAAGGCAATAAATAGGCCACAGTAGCGAATTAATTACAATTTAGCAGATTAACACGAGTGATAGATGAGCAGATGATGATGTGCAAGTAGTGATACTGGTGTGCAAAAGAGTAGAAAAGTAAATAAAAACAATATGGGGATGAGGTATGTAGATTGGGTGGGCTACTTACAGATGGACTATGTACAGCTGCAGCGATCGGTTCGCTGCTCAGATTGATGATGTGTTTGTTTTGAGGTTACTATATAAAGAGACTAGACACAATAAACAGGGTATACCGTAGCAAGGGTTGATGTTTATTACATCTAGATTCAATTCAGAAACAGTTACAAAAATTTAGTCAAGAAATGTATTAATTTGTGTATTTTTCACTTGTTTTTGGAACACACAGTATGACAGACATTAATGAACCGCAGCTCCGTTCAATTAGAAAGCAAACTAGGAGTGCTGTAGAGAAGTCACAAACAGACAAATTAAACTATTTCACCAGCGTCAGGGGTCAATAACCCTATACAGAAGAGATAGAGAACACAGTGTTCTTCTTGAGAACAGTTAGCTAGCCTAGGTGTCTGAGTCACAGGTGGTAATCTGTTGAGAGCAGTGCAATCTCTTATCTATCTCTCCCAGTTAGAAACTCTGTCTCGCTTACCTTGTTAGTGTCACACTTTATGTCCCATCAGTTCTATTAATGTCACACCTAACGAGGTTAAGGCATTGGGGAGAGTGTGACACTCCCACAGTTCACCCGCTGTGTGTGTTGATTTCATGGCCTATTAGGCCTGTGATTGTGGCAGCGGTGTCTGCAAACCAAGTCTGCCCCAACAAGAGTAACTACTCAAATAAACAGCACAGTATGCTGCCTGACTGATGCACAGAGGGATACCAGTAGATTGTTTTCACTTTGTGTACAATTTGTTTGCAGAAATGATTTAATAATTGTATTACAGTCCTGGAGGACATTTCAATACAGACCTCAGAAAATAATAATAGTCTTGTCTATCCCAGCAGGGGAGAAGTGGAGGCAGATGTCTCCATCCTAATGATCCTTCTTAATTGTGTTGACTGTGGACCCACAGATACACAGGGGTTCTTTGGGTGTGGACCAGGAATCCAACACCCACGAGGAGCCCAGGATGCTTCCAACATTGAAGAGCCTGCAGAGGAACTAGCAGGAGAGGTAAACAAACAACACACCCAAGCTTCAATAGGAATCATGTAATAATAGATCACATTTATGGGCTCTAATCACCTCATAACTTGAATGGTTTACCTCTTATGTTTTATGCACACGTGATGTGTAGCACTTACTGTGGCCTTTTGGTGTTTGAAGGAAAATAAATATTTGAAGGAAAATAATTTAATGGTGCATAAAGTTTAACAGCATCACATGTTTTTATGAGACTGTTCAGTACAGACTAATGGAAATAAAAACATGTTCCAGCTGCATGTTCCTTCATAGTCACAAGATGGCAGCAGAGTACTGTCTAAATCAAATAGGGGTGTAAGTCATTTTGGGAGCATTTCTGAAAATGCAAGTTTTGGATATTAACACTACATACATTGAATAAATATTTTGCCAAAAAACATCCCGTGTCTATTTGGTTATTAAAACGTTTGTTGAAAAGTACTATGAGAAAACAAAAGTATGCCTTTGTATTTTGTATTTGTATTTATTAGGGATCCACATTAGCTAATGCCAAGGCAGCAGCTACTCTTCCTGAGGTCCAAACACACCAAAGCACCCACATTACATATAAAACAACAGATAAAACAGTGAACTTTGTTTGTACAGAATGAGCTAAAAATAAAACAGTACATCATATAACATCCCCACAACACAAAATGTTCAACACCACCATACAACAATGTGTGTCTGCATATGTCTGCACCTTTGTGGGTGTCTCTTCACAGTCCCAGTTGTTCCGTAAGGTGTATTTATACCTTCTTTTTAAATCTGATTCTAATGCTGCATCAGTTACCTGATGTGGAATAGAGATCCATGTAGTCATGGCTCTATGTAGTACTGTGCACTTCCCATAGTCTTTTCTGGACTTGGGGACAGTGAAGAGACCTCTGGTGGCATGTCTTGTGAGGTATGCATGAGTGTCCAAGTATTTTAAACAGACAGCTCGGTACCTTCAGCTTGTCAACACCTCTTACAAACACAAGTAATGATGAAGTCAATCTCTCTTCCACTTTGAGCCATGAGAGATTGACATGCATATCATTAATGTTAGCTCTCTGTGTACTTTTAAGGGCCAGCTGTGCTGCCCTGTTCTGAGCCAAATGCAATTTTTCCAAGTCCCTTTTTGTGGCACTTGACAACACTACTGAACAGTAGTCTAGGTGCGATAAAACTAGGGCCTGTAGGACCTGCCTTGTTGATAGTGTTGTTAAGAAGGCAGAGCAGCGCTTTGTTAAGTGTTGCGGTAATTTCAGTCCCTGTAGTAGCTGACATGTATAGTGTTGAGTCATCCGCATACATAGGCATACTGGCCTTACTCAAAGCCAGTGGCATGTCGTTAGTAAAGATTGAAAAAAACAAGGAGCCTAAACAGCTACCCTGAGGAATTTCTGATTATGCCTGCATTATGTTTGAGAGGCTTAGGCAGGATAGCCTAGTGGTTAGAGCGTTGGACTAGTAACCGAAAGGTTGCAAGTTTGAATCCCCGAGCTGACAAGGTACAAATCTCTCGTTCTGCCCCTGAACAGGCAGTTAACCCACTGTTCCTAGGCCGTCATTGAAAATAGGAATTTGTTCTTAACTGACTTGCCTAGTAAAATAAAGGTAAAATAAAAATAAATTACATTAAAGAACACCCTTTGTGTTCTGTTAGACAGGTAACTCTTTATCCACATTATAGCAGGGTGTGTAAAGCCCTAACACATCCGTTTTTCCGGTAGCAGACTATGATCGATAATGTCAAAAGCTACACTGAAGTCTAACAAGACAGCCCACACAATCATTTTATCATCAATTTCTCTCAGCCAATCATCAGTCATTTGTTTAAGTGTTGTGCTTGTTGAGTGTCCTTCTCTATAAGCATGCTGAAAGTCTGTTGTCAATTTGTTTACTGTGAAATAGCATTGTATCAAACACCATTTTCTCCAGAAGTTTACTAAGGGATGGTAACAGGCTGATTGGTGGGCTATTTGAGCCAGTAAAGGGGCTTTACTATTATTGGATAGCGGAATGACTTTAGCCTCCCTCCAGGCCTGAGGGCACACACTTTCTAGTAGACTTAAATTGAGGATGTGGCAAATACGAGTGGCAATATCATCCCGCCAACAGTATTTAACATTAGATCGTCTCCAAGCTTTACAGGAATGTCGTTCTGAATATAGACCGCAACACCTCCCCCGTTGGCATTTCTGTCTTTTCGGTAGATGTTATAACCATGTATTGCTACCACTGTATCATCAAAAGTATTATATAGGTGCGTTTCAGAGAGAGTCAGATATGAATGTAATCTGTTACAAGCAACTTATTGACTTCATGGACCTTGTTCCTTAGGCTGTATACGTTAATATGGGCTATTTTGAGCACTTTTCTGGGTTGCTTGGTTTATAATGCTTTACTGGAAAGCCTATAAGTAGACTTGCTCATGTTATTTATATTGGAGCTGATAGTGCAGGGTGAGCTGCATAAAGTGGTCTTCCTACTAGTTGCTAACAGTGTAAATCTGGTTCATAGGCTCATGATTACTGCATACAAAAGCTGTAGGTTCAACAGAGGTACACAGGGCAATTAGGTGGACATAAATTATGTTACTTACATTGTCTGCCAACGCCCCTAGGATAATGTACATTTGATGCAGCATTATGACGACTCATTGTCAATGGTAGGGATTAACTGAGCTGGTATTGAGTCATTGATAAGTCATTGTTTCAACACAGCCTTGAAATGCGTGGACAGAGTCAAAGTTTTCTATAAAAATGACTCCAGCACAGCTACAGTGATATTTTAACCAAATGTGTAATGCCAGTAGCCTGAATCTTTCACACCCACGGCGCAACACTGGTACAGGACCGGTACTGGACCAGTGTTGTCTCGATTCAAGCCTTGGGCTAGATTTGATCAAATCTGCACTAGCCGGCATTCACATACAGTGGGGCAAAAAAGTATTTAGTCAGCCACCAATTGTGCAAGTTCTCCCACTTAAAAAGACAGAGGAGCCTCTTAAAGAAGAAGTTACAGGTCTGTGAGAGCCAGAAATCTTGCTTGTTTGTAGGTGACCAAATATTTATTTTCCACCATAATTTGCAAATAATTTCATTAAAAATCCTACAATGTGATTTCCCGATTTTTTTTCTCATTTTGTCTGTCATAGTTGAAGTGTACCTATGATGAAAATGACAGGCCTCTCTCATCTTTTTAAGTGGGAGAACTTGCACAATTGGTGGCTGACTAAATACTTTTTTTGTCCCACTATAGTGGTCATTTTGACGTGCCGGAGGTGGAACCGCGTTAGAGATCCACAAATGGCTCCTTGTGTTCCTTTATTGCGGACACTGCCAATGGATGCAATGAAACCACACCCAAGTTTATATCCGACAAATCCCATGCAGCCGCGTTAGATGTTCAAACATTTGAATGCGTGATGTTGTATTGCCTACACCTCGATTAGTCTGGTATAGCTGTTCCCATAGACACGTATTGGGGCAACACCTGACTGCCTGTAATTGTTTCTCGCACCGTTTGAACTGCTAATGCAGTTGGGATAATAAGGAAGGGAGTGGTTGGTGACGCACAAGAGCAGCCGCTCATCGATTTGTCATCTACCGCAGTTACGCCGCCAAACATCCACATAGAGGATGTTTGGCGGCGTAACTGCGGTAGATGACAAATCGAGGTGTAGGCAATACAACATCACGCATTCAAATGTTTGAACATCTAACGCGGCTGCATGGGATTTGTCGGATATAAACTTGGGTGTGGTTTCATTGCATCCCGCCAGTGCGGGTTAATGCTCCACCTGATTGAATCGAGGCCTACGTTATTGTTCCGTGGCTTTAGGTGTTGTGGAAGGTGAAGAAGGGGAGAGTTCAGTCAGAACTAGTGGAGCTCTCTGGAATGATTCCCACTGTGTCCACCAGAGGTCATGAGTTCACTACTTTCTCAACTTGTCTCCTGTAATGGCAGTGACAGCAGAGAAACATTGGATGCTAAGTGTGTAACTCTTATATTGAAGTTGTATGTACTATGTACCCTGGGAATATGGTTTCTGTTACGTAATTCTGCAGAGGTGCCTTTCCATCTGAAATACACAGATATGTGGAATAATCTGTGACTTCAATCCTTAGATTGTGTGTATTTCTTCACATTCAGAGTGTGAAAGAGCCGGTGGCTCTGTGTTAAGGTTCTCTCCTCTGAAGCACAGGGTTGCAGGTTTGATCCCTGGCCCATCACCTGGTTGTGTGGACACTCTGGGATAGTTGGAAGGCTGTCAGAATTCATGAGGATGAATACCTGGGATCCCCTCTCCTGCGAAGTGCAATGGGTTATGGAGAAAAACTCCCAGAAAAGGTAACCTATTGTCTGGAAACGCAGTGGGGAACCCCAGGAATTCCCCCCCTCTGCTTATCATGCCTTTCCAGCCAATGCCACTTTGTGTGGCAGCAGCTCCCCAAGTGGCTCTGACTCACTGACCAGCAGAGTCCTCAGTAGGCAACCATGCCCAGGAGCTGGCACCTAGGTTCAAACCTACAACCTGGTGCTTAGGGGGCAAGATCCTTACTCTGTGACATTGATAGGTGCAGAAATGTAATCAAAAGCACAGGTGAGACTTGAACCCTGAAACATTAGCTTCAAAGTAGACTTATCCCCAGAGCCACTGACTCCATCACACTTTTGCCTCTTATCTTGTATATTTAATGTTGAGAGATGCGGAATTGTAGACAAAAGTGCCAGATATAAGATTTGAACCTCTAGGTTATAAGACAGGGTTTCAACCCCAGAGCCACTGTGAGTTAACCTACCAGTAGTAGATCTTACTGTGGTCTTCTGGGCTCTGCCAGTGACACCCTTTGGCTCCCATGATGTAGATGCACTTGTGTCTGTTGCGATGTCCATAGACATTGGTGTCATTCATTTATAGAAGGATAATTAGAGCAGCATATTGGCCACTTTTAAAGTGTCACCTCCCTTTTACAGCCAGTGGGACTGGGATGTCTCTGTCTGTTTGCAGCACCAACCTCAATCTGTTTGGAGTGTCTGCGTACCGCCTGTCGACAAACCTCAGCTGTAATATGAGCACTTTGATAGATTAGATGAGTTTCCTGTATCTCTGCTAGGAGGTGGGGGGCAACAGCTGCCTCTCTGGGTGATTAATCTTCATTAGGCTCAAACAATCCTCTTCCTCTCTCTCTCGCTCTCACTTTCCCATCTCCTGTTCTCTCTCACACTTTCTCATCTCCTGTTCTCTCTCACACTTTCTCATCTCCTGTTCTCTCTCGCACTTTCCCATCTCCTGTTCTCTCACACTTTCCCATCTCCTGTTCTCTCTCACACTTTCCCATCTCCTGTTCTCTCTCACACTTTCCCATCTCCTGTTCTCTCTCACACTTTCCCATCTCCTGTTCTCTCTCACACTTTCCCATCTCCTGTTCTCTCTCACACTTTCCCATCTCCTGTTCTCTCTCACACTTTCTCATCTCCTGTTCTCTCTCACACTTTCCCATCTCCTGTTCCCATCTCCTGTTCTCTCACACTTTCCCATCTCCTGTTCTCTCACACTTTCCCATCTCCTGTTTTCTCTCACACTTTCCCATCTCCTGTTCTCTCTCACACTTTCCCATCTCCTGTTCTCTCTCACACTTTCCCATCTCCTGTTCTCTCTCACACTTTCCCATCTCCTGTTCTCTCTCACACTTTCCCATCTCCTGTTCTCTCACACTTTCCCATCTCCTGTTCTCTCTCACACTTTCCCATCTCCTGTTCTCTCACACTTTCCCATCTCCTGTTCTCTCTCGCACTTTCCCATCTCCTGTTCTCTCTCGGACTTTCCCATCTCCTGTTCTCTCTCGCACTTTCCCATCTCCTGTTCTCTCTCGGACTTTCCCATCTCCTGTTCTCTCTCGCACTTTCCCATCTCCTGTTCTCTCTCGCACTTTCCCATCTCCTGTTCTCTCTCGCACTTTCCCATCTCCTGTTCTCTCTCGCACTTTCCCATCTCCTGTTCTCTCTCGCACTTTCCATCTCCTGTTCTCTCTCGCACTTTCCCATCTCCTGTTCTCTCTCGCACTTTCCCATCTCCTGTTCTCTCTCGCACTTTCTCATCTCCTGTTCTCTCTCGCACTTTCCCATCTCCTGTTCTCTCTCGCACTTTCCCATCTCCTGTTCTCTCTCACACTTTCTCATCTCCTGTTCTCTCTCGCACTTTCTCATCTCCTGTTCTCTCTCGCACTTTCCCATCTCCTGTTCTCTCTCACACTTTCCCATCTCCTGTTCTCTCTCACACTTTCCCATCTCCTGTTCTCTCTCACACTTTCTCATCTCCTGTTCTCTCTCACACTTTCCCATCTCCTGTTCTCTCTCACACTTTCCCATCTCCTGTTCTCTCTCACACTTTCCATCTCCTGTTCTCTCTCACACTTTCCCATCTCCTGTTCTCTCTCACACTTTCCCATCTCCTGTTCTCTCTCACACTTTCCCATCTCCTGTTCTCTCTCACACTTTCCCATCTCCTGTTCTCTCTCACACTTTCCCATCTCCTGTTCTCTCACACTTTCCCATCTCCTGTTCTCTCTCACACTTTCCCATCTCCTGTTCTCTCTCACACTTTCCCATCTCCTGTTCTCTCTCACACTTTCCCATCTCCTGTTCTCTCTCACACTTTCCCATCTCCTGTTCTCTCTCACTTTCCCATCTCCTGTTCTCTCTCGCACTTTCCATCTCCTGTTCTCTCTCCCATCTCCTGTTCTCTCTCGCACTTTCCCATCTCCTGTTCTCTCTCGCACTTTCCCATCTCCTGTTCTCTCTCGCACTTTCCCATCTCCTGTTCTCTCTCGCACTTTCCCATCTCCTGTTCTCTCTCGCACTTTCTCATCTCCTGTTCTCTCTCGCACTTTCCCATCTCCTGTTCTCTCTCGCACTTTCTCATCTCCTGTTCTCTCTCGCACTTTCTCATCTCCTGTTCTCTCTCGCACTTTCCCATCTCCTGTTCTCTCACACTTTCCCATCTCCTGTTCTCTCTCACACTTTCTCATCTCCTGTTCTCTCTCACACTTTCTCATCTCCTGTTCTCTCTCACACTTTCTCATCTCCTGTTCTCTCTCACACTTTCCCATCTCCTGTTCTCTCTCACACTTTCCCATCTCCTGTTCTCTCTCACACTTTCACACTTTCCATCTCCTGTTCTCTCTCACACTTTCCCATCTCCTGTTCTCTCTCACACTTTCCCATCTCCTGTTCTCTCTCACACTTTCCCATCTCCTGTTCTCTCTCTCACACTTTCCCATCTCCTTTCCCATCTCTCTGTTCTCTCTCACACTTTCCCATCTCCTGTTCTCTCTCACACTTTCCCATCTCCTGTTCTCTCTCACACTTTCCCATCTCCTGTTCTCTCTCACACTTTCTCATCTCCTGTTCTCTCTCACACTTTCTCATCTCCTGTTCTCTCACACTTTCTCATCTCCTGTTCTCTCACACTTTCCCATCTCCTGTTCTCTCTCACACTTTCTCATCTCCTGTTCTCTCTCACACTTTCCCATCTCCTGTTCTCTCTCACACTTTCCCATCTCCTGTTCTCTCTCACACTTTCCCATCTCCTGTTCTCTCTCACACTTTCCCATCTCCTGTTCTCTCTCACACTTTCCCATCTCCTGTTCTCTCTCACACTTTCCCATCTCCTGTTCTCTCTCACACTTTCTCATCTCCTGTTCTCTCTCACACTTTCTCATCTCCTGTTCTCTCACACTTTCTCATCTCCTGTTCTCTCACACTTTCCCATCTCCTGTTCTCTCTCACACTTTCTAATCTCCTGTTCTCTCTCACACTTTCTCATCTCCTGTTCTCTCACACTTTCTCATCTCCTGTTCTCTCACACTTTCCCATCTCCTGTTCTCTCTCACACTTTCCCATCTCCTGTTCTCTCACACTTTCTCATCTCCTGTTCTCTCACTTTCTCATCTCCTGCTCTCACCCGCTCTCTCTGTCACGTCCTGACCTTAGTTCCTTTTTTATGTCTCTATTTTAGTTTGGTCAGGGCGGGCATTCTATGTTTTGGTTCTGTGTGTTATATTTCTAGGTGTTTGGCATGGTATGAGGCAGCTGTCAATCCTTGTCTCAGATTGAGAACCATACATAGGCAGCCTGTTTCCCCACTATGGGTTGTGGGTAGTTGTTTTCCGTTTCAGTGTTTGCACCATACGGGACTGTTTCATTTATTCTTTTGTATTTAGTGTTCAGTTAATTAAAGGAAATATGAACACGTACCACCCTGCGCTTTGGTCTACTCCTTCCTCAGACGAACATCGTTGTTCTCACTCACGTTCCCACAGTGGTGGAAAAGTCACCAACTATCATACTTGAGTAAAATAAAAGATACCTTAATAGAAAATAACTCAAGTAAAATTCTACTTGAGTAAAAGTATTTGGTTTAAAATATACTTCAATATCAAAAGTAGAAGTATAAATAATTTCAAATTCCTTATATTAAGCAAACCAAAATTTACGGAAAGCCACAGGCACACTCCTACTTTCAGACACCATTTACAAACAAAGCATGTGTTTAGTGAGTCCGCCAGATCAGAGGCCGTAGGGATGACCATGGATGTTCTGTTGATAAGGGCGTGAATTGGACTATTTTCCTGGCCTGCTAAGCATTCAAAATGTAACGAGTACCTTTGGGTGTCAAGGAAAATGTATGGGGTAAAAAGTACAATATTTTCTTAAGGAATGTAGTGAAGTAAAAGTAGTCAGACATATAAATAGTAAAGATCCCCCCCCGAAAAACTACTTAAGTAAAAAAAATACTTTAAAGTACTACTTAAGTACTTTACACCACTGCTTTCCCATCTCCTGTACTCACTCTCCCGTCTCTTCTTCTCACCATCTCTCACTTTCCAATTTCCTGTTCTCTCTCTCTGTCACGGCTCTCGTCGTAATGAGGATCGGACCAAAGCGCAGCGTGGTAAATGTTCATGATTTTATTTAATATCAATAACACTCTAACAAAGTAACAAAATGGGGGGAAAAAAAGCGAAGAGTTCTGTCAGGTGCAGACACTAAACAGAAAATAACTACCCACAAATGAGAGGGGAAAAGGACTGCCTAAGTATGATTCCCAATCAGAGACAACGATAGACAGCTGCCTCTGATTGGGAACCACACTCGGCCAAAAACAAAGAAATAGAAAACATAGAAATGAAGAAACTAGAATGCCAACCCTAGTCACACCCTGGCTTAACCAAAATAGAGAGTCTCTTTAGAGAATAGAGAGTGACACTCTCTCTCACTTTCCCATCTCCTAAGGGGTATACTACAACTTAGGGGCGCATGGGGGGGACATAATAAAAAAATATATATATTATTAGTTTTTTTAGGGGTCGACCAGCTTTAATATTGCAGATAGATAGTGGCTTCCATCAATGTAATTGTCTACATAATTTCCAATCCCCCATATATTATTTTGTAAATATACAGTACCAGTCAAAAGTTTGGACACACCTACTCATTCAAGCAGTTTTCTTTATTTTAACTATTTTCTACATTGTAGAATAATAGTGAAGACAAACTATGAAATAACACATATGGATTCATGTGTTAAACAAATCAAAATATATTTTATATTTGAGATTCTTCAAAGTAGCCACCCTTTGCCTTGGAAAATAGTACAAATAAAGGAAAACCCTTGAATGAGTAGTTGTGTCCAAACTTTTGACTGGTACTGTATGTATTGAATAGCCCTGAGTAACGGGTCACCACTGTAATGAAAGCCAACTTTTGGCCAGCTCTCTCTCTCTAACGGGACATCAACTGGCGAAAGCTTGCCAAGTTTAATTTACTTCTGAAACGTGACAAAACAAAGGCAACAAAACATGTCCATACAACTGCTGTTAGATAGTAATAATAGCCACCTCATATCACTTTCTGACAGATAACTAGAAGCTAGAGCTGACCTGGCTGTGTGGTAGCTACTAGCTAGCGTAGTTTATTCATTCACCTTAGTCGAGAGGGGATGAAACATTAGCTAACGTTACACGTCAGTTACAATACTAGCTCAGCCCTGCAAATAAACACTAGTTTAGTTTTTCTTCTTCTGTGAAGTTAAAAAGCAGTTAGCTTGCCAGCTATAGCAGTCACCTAAAGAGTAGCTAGTTTCTGTTACTTTTCCAACTCGGTGAAAGACTGTAACGCATACACTGAACTATGCTAAACTCTCCTGTGTTGGTCCAGCCAGCCTTCACAAAGCCTGTCAGCCCGCTCTGTGGTGTCCGCATGGTCCTAAATCAAGTCGTTTAAACACTCCTAATAGCTTACCCAACCGCCCAGAAACGCCTGCATGGTTCCAAAGCACACCGTTGCCTTGTTTTGTTTCCCATTACAATGATAAAACTGGGGTGGGGACAAAAATGCAATTTCAGAATGTGTGTCCCCAGTGAAAGTTGCGCTCTTGCTACAAAGCAAGATCAAGGAGTTAGCCAGCTAACTTACCTGAATTTTTTGAAATACATTGTTTGTTTTTAAAAAAGATAAGCTTGAAATGGGTAATTGACTTGACAACCAAACACACATTTTACGGGCTCCTAACCAATCCCCTGTATATAGCCCTGTTATTGTTATGTAATTTTCTTGTGTTACTTTTTGAACTTTTTGTTTTTACTTTAGTTTATTTAGTAAATCTTTTCTCAACTCTTATTTCTTGAACTGCAGCGTTGGTTAAGGACTTGTAAGTAAGCATTTCACGGTAAGGTCTACATCTGTTGTATTCTGCTCAAGTGACAAATACAATTTGATTTGATTTGACATATATACACTGAACTAAAATATAAATGCAACATGTAAAGAGTTGTTCCCATGTTCCATGAGCTAAAATAAAATATTCCAGATAGTTGCCATTAGTACAAAAACCTTATTTATTTCAATTTCTGCACAAATTAGTTTACATCCCTTTTAATGAGAATTTCTCTTTTGCCAAGATAATCCATCCACCTGACAGGTGTGGCATATTAAGAAGCTGATTAAACATCACGATCATTACACAGGTGCACCTTGTGCTGGCGACAAAAAAAAGTCCACTCTAAAATGTGCAGTTTTGTCAAATAACACAATGACACAGATGTCTCAAATTTTGAGGTAGCATGCCATGTTGACTGCAAGAATGTCCACCAGAGCTGTTGCCAGATAATTGAATGTTCATTTCTCTACCATAAGCTGCCTCCAACGTCATTTTAGAACATTTGCCAGTATGTCCAACCAGCCTTACAACCACAGACCATGTGTAACCACGTCAGCCCAGGTCCTCAACATCCGGCTTCTTCACCCAGTGGATCATCTGAGACCAGCCATCTGGAGAGCTAATGAAACTGTGGCTTTGCACAACTGAAGAATTTCTGCACAAACTGTCAGAAACCAGATGGCCGACAGCGTGTATGGCTTCATGTGGGCGAGCGGTTTGCTGATGTCAACATTGTGAACAGAGTGCCTCATGGTGGCGGTGGGGTTATGGTACGGACAATGAACACAATTCAATTTTATCAAAGAATGCACAGAGATACCATGACGAGATCCTGAGGCCCATTGTGCCGCCGTCATCACCTCATGTTTCAGCATGATAATGCACAGCCCCATGTTGCAAGGATCTGTACACAATTCCTGGAAGCTGAAAATGTCCCAGTTCTTCCATGGCCTGCTTATTCACCAGACATGTCACCCATTGAGCATGTTTGGGATGCTCTGCATCAACGTGTACGACAGCTTGTTCCAGTTCCTGCCCATATCCAGCAACTTCGCACAGCCATTGAAGAGGAGTGGGACAACATTTCACAGGGCACAATCAACAGCCTGATAAACTCTATGCAAAGAAGATGTCGCACTGCATGAGGCAAATGTTCACACCAGATACGGACTGGTTTTCTGACCCACGTCCCTACCTTTTTTTATGGTCCATACTTGTATTCCCAGTCATGTGAAATCCATTGATTCAAGGCCTAATGAATGTATTCTATTAACTAAAACTCAGTAAAATCTTTGAAATTGTTATATGTTGCGTTTATATTTTAGTTCAGTGTTTATTTATCCCCCCCCCCCCCCCCTCGACAGCACCCCCATCCTAAAACTTCCCGCACCATGGACTAACTCATTGATCCTGCTTTGTAGTACAACCCTCTGTTCTCACCCTCTCACTTTCCATCATTTCCTGTTCTCTCTCCCTTTCCAGTCTCCTGTTAGTTTCTCTCTCCCTCTTTCTTTCCTTTGTAGAAGTGTCTGGAAAGTACACCTCCCAGTTACAGCAGGAAGTGTTTTCACTGTCCCCATAGGGAGTCTGGTAGAGGGAGAGTGTGGCAGTGTTGTGTTGGAAGTGTGTGCTGTGCCGGTATCCCTGTAGGGTGTCTGAGCATTTGAATTATGGAGAGGTTCTGTGTAGCGGTGATGTAAACACTGCTGTCTGACAGTTCTCTCTCAGACTATTCTATTGTATAAACATAGTGCAGTGTATTACTTGTATATCATGTGTAACTGTCAGTGCCCTACTATTTCACTACTATTAGTCCATGAAAACATTATTGCTAGTGTCTACTACTATCTTGACAGTACCTTGCCTGAATACACGTTTTTTAAATAAGTGACCCTGATTGGCATGTGTCATGAATACATTAGCATAATCGGATGTTTGACTGATTTGGATTACCTAGCGATGTGGATTACCTGGTTAGACGTAGTACTTTACCATGTTACTTAGATGTTATGTGTTGGAGGATCTTACCTGACATGTGGCTGTAGTCTCCAGGTGAGGTCAGAGGTCATAGTGAGTGTGCACCTACCTGATTGGCCCTTTTTGATAGCAGGTGATGCCATGGTAGAGTTGCTTTCGCAGTCCTGGATGCGAAACTCAAATCCGATGAAAACACCTTCCTAGTATTGTTTCCCCCGTACCCCCCTATTTGTCGGGTCATGGACTCTGCAAAGTGTCGAAAGCGTTCCACAATGATGCTTGCCAATGTTGACTCCAATGCTTTTTGATACACACAAAACTGTTGGGCGTGAAACTGGATTCACCTGGTCAGTATATGTCATGGAAAGAGCAGGTGTTCCTAATGTTTTGTATCAGTGTAGGTTTAGATATTTACCAGGTTGAGTGTGTGTAAATTGTAATAAATAAATACATTTCATAGTAATGTCAACCTGACACGGCCTAATTGGAGCAATTTGTCTTCGCGTCCCCTTTTTCTGTCAGACAGGTAAAGAATTAAATGTGCTTTTTTAAATATCTTTCCCCCACCTCCTTTGGCTTTGGTTTGTGGATCGGAAAATGGATAACCACATGAGAGAAAGAAAAACCTGATCCTCTTTCTGAAATTCTAGGCGAGATTATGATAATAGTAATCTACCCACGGTTATGAACCACACGCTACATGAGTTGTATTGTATGTCCTCCCTAAAAACCTACAATCAATATTTCATAATACGCTTGGTCGAGTATTGCACTGATGAAAGAATATAATATCCCTTGGCACAACAAAAAAAAGCCTGAATCGTTGCAGTTGTTTGCCTCCAGCACCAGCCAGACCTCATTTTTGTAGATCAAAATTGTTGTGAGGCGTAGAAATGAAGGGTCCTGTAAATGTAGCAAGACACACATGGTGTGAGATCCTTCTATAAAAGTACACACATGGTGTGAGATCCTTCAATAAAAGTACACACATGGTGTGAGATCCTTCTATAAAAGTACACACATGGTGTGAGATCCTTCTATAAAAGTACACACATGGTGTGAGATCCTTCTATAAAAGTACACTCATCATTCTTTGAGAACTTGTTCTCAACTAGCCTACCTGGTTAAATAAAGGTGAAATAAATTCTTTATTTAGATACATTGTCACAGGTCAAATTGATAGGGAATCTATGTTTAAAGGGTGTAGCTTTGACTCTTTCCTTTCCTACTTCTCTACATATTAGGGGATGCAGTACTGACACGGTACAGAAGTGGAGTTGGACACAGACATAGTAGACAGACCATGCCCAGAACAGTGTACAGCACAGGCATATCCCTGATGAGGGAACCCTCACATTGGCCAATAGCAGCCGTTTCCTAATCAGGGACAGCAGAAAGACCTGCCCTCTTTTGAAACGTTCCGGCCAATTAGGTAGTCAGGCAGAGACAGATTGGAGGATGATGCAAGGCCGGTAGGCACAGAGCTCGATTTATGATAATTCAATTGTTGTGAGAGTGGTTAAGTCAGATAACAGTTTTGTGTTCCTACAACTCACAAAATCCTGTCAAGCTATTTCTTGTTGAAATATGTGTCATTATCATGGCCCCCGAGCACCATAGCCTGAAGTAGAATTTTTTTCTCCCAAATTTGATTGTCATTTGGATTTTTTTTCCCAAAAGGTGATGAACTGTCACATCATCTTGGGCGACAAAGTAATATACATAGACACACCTTGATGTATATGTACCGTGTTTACTGAGGACACCATAGTGAGTTGTCACTTGGGGATGAAATCAACTGTACTATGTGTAAAACAAGGAACAAACACCAGAGAGGAAAAGAGCGATCGAGAGAGAAAAGGAGAGATAGAGACGTGAAACGTGGGGTTGTGTGAAACATTACGACATCAGACAGCCACTGGAACACAACAACAACAACAACACACACACAGAGACGAGTATTAGGAAAAATGGTTTAATATCGGAGACAGAAGCAAGTAACTGCATCACACAAGAACATACGTTTACAAAAATAATTCTGACTGCTTCAGCTACACAGTTAGTTCACAGGGGACAGAGAAACCAGAAAAATCTAAACAGTTAAAAGCAAAAACCTCTAATTAGCATCTTTTTTTAATTAAACTAATACATTAATCCACTGAAGGTGACTAAATATTTATATTCCTAATTGTCTTATCATGTAGACGTCACAATACAGAAGTTAAATGAAACTTACCGGGTTTTTTTGTATAGACAAACGGCTATAACTATTTATAAGCCAAAAAGAAATCAACACTCGCCTAACTCCTCTTTGCGAAAAGAACAACACTGAAGTACGGAAAAATAAGAAGTTAATTAATTAAAGAAACCAAGCCAAAGTTCTTCTAGAAAATGGTATATTAAAAGACAACGTTCTTGATGCCAGCTATAAATCATACTCGGGAACCAGTCAACAAAGGTCAGGCCACATCATGAGGCCAGACAGGTTTGTTTTCTAATAGTTTTTTTTTTGTTTCCTTTAATCTCCAGTATAAAAAGTTTCACTGGTACAAAATGCATAAGTACAATCATTTGTAGAAATAGGAAAGCCTGCATTTTTTTGTACTTTTTCAATCCCATCCAATGACAGATTTCGAAGTGTTGTCAAACAAACATACAATACGCTTACAGAATCCACTGAAATGCACTGACTTTGGCTTCTCTCAAGACAATACTTAAAACTATTGAAATCCTTTAGAATCAAACAAAATGATATTAATCTACAGACAACAAGCTCTTTACGGCACAGAAAGAGAGAAAACAAACATTTCCCCCCAAAACTAGACATAATAAGCCAAAATGCAAAGAAACTACAAGTTGTTTTTTTCCTTTAAAATGTCATTGTTTGATAAATAGCACTTTAGATAATAATAAATAAATAAAAAGAGAACAGAACAGTGACAAGATTGAAAGATTACAACAAGCATCGGTGATGACAGCCCCTGAGATGTGAGGCACTCAACAGACATTCCTGTCTAACGGTCTGTCTGCGGAGGACACTCTTGTGCTTTTTCATAAACATCTAACAGACTGCAACTTCAATCAGACTACACTGTGCCAACCCGTGGTGTGTGTGTGTGTGTGTGTGTGTGTGAGCGAGCGATTTGGGAATTGGGGGATGCTTAAGTTCTGTAAAAACACACACATCTCCCAAAGTATAAGTAGTTGGCTAAGGGATGAACCGAAAACAAAACAGAAAAACCCAAGCCTCTACGCCTGCAACCCATTATGCTGCACCGTGAGTTGATGTAACTCTGTTGTCTGTTTATGTTACCTAATGTATTTAGAGTGCAAAGATGTTCCTCACAGAGAGAATTCCTGAAGGGTCTGAGGCCTAATAGGGCAGCTGTCTTATAAGGAGACTACAATCAGCTCACGTTAATGACAAAATGATCTATTAACACTGACATATGTGGAGTATGACATATTGGCAATCCTGATTACTTTTATGCAGGTAGTTAGAGCGGTTTGTATGGCATTACTCATGCTTACTGCTTTAGGAAATGTCAATTTGATATGCTATGGACTCAACTGAAGTTTGGCATTGACTTGGTCCTTTGACATGGTAAAGGCTCTGCCTCTTGGCCGAGACGGTTGTTTTGCTGTCTAAGAACTGAACAAGATCGCTACCCTTTCATCTCATTTTATTTCCCCTGTCTGCACTTTACAAACCCTCCTCCATTTGGCTCGGTATTTCAAATAAACCTTGTTATTCCGTAAAAAGACGATGGAACAGATAACAGTAACTTATTTTCCCTTGGTTGTCAGTTTGAGAGCCACACTTAAAGAAGAAGGTGGCCATTTTGCCTCTCTACTCTGCGTTGTGGGACAAAATGGTGACACGCTTACCCAGAGTTGGAGAAGCTGGAGGTACAGTACAATACAGTACACTTAGACTTGGCAAACACCACCTACTTACATACAGATTTTAGATCCGATTAGACACGTCTTTCGATACAACACTCCCTGGTTAAGGCGACTGGTGAGTTTTTGTATAAAATAGTGCTGCGTTTTGCAGACCGTAAACTAGGTTTCCAGGGAAGGGAATCGGGGCAGTTTTACAGAATACTGAGACTAACGGACAGACAGCATTGTGTCATGTAAACGGATTGACTATGAGAATCATGACGTAATACGTTGGCATCTCAACACTGTTTTGGCCAGTTACACTACATTACACAACATTTACAACAGGGCAAACATATTTCTGTAGGAATGGTGTAATTACCAATACTGGTACATGTCCATAAGAAACTGTCAACTGAAGAAACAACAAAACCAAACAGCTGAAAATCATTCTGTACTATCAACATTGTTTTGTCTTGGTCTGGGGAGGGTTTGAGGCTTGTGTGGGAAAGTCTTGCCCTTCACTTACCTTATGAAAGCAACGCATTCATGTTGTTTGAGGTGACACATACATGACCAGCAAATAATGATGCCCCTTCCCAGTCTGTAGCAGCTTCAACTAAACACTTGTCCTTGATTTAGGTTATAATGAGAGAGACGAAGCTTAAAATAAGGCTTGACATTTGTCAAAGCGAAAGGATGAAGCGAGAGTGTTTGGCGAGAATGTGTGTTCATGTGAGTGTTCATGTAAAGGCTTGTGATAAGGCTTTGAAGAATGCTCTGTATAATGGCTCATGTGAGGACTGTGTGTGTGAGTGACGTGTTGATAGAGAGAGCGTGTGAACAGCAATGTAAAGACTGGTGGGCAGGAACATGGAAACTGGACTGTAGAGGCGTGCACACTCAGGGGCTCTCATACACAACAACAAAGTAAAGTCAACTGTGAGGTCTGCTTGAGTGTGTGTACGTGCGAGTGGGTGTGTGTGTGTGTGTGTGTGTATATATATATATATATATATATATATATATATATATATATATATAATATATATGACACATGGGCACTTTTTACATCTTTACAAAAAAAAAGCAAAACATTAACAGTTTCAGGCAACAAGACCACAGAATAGCAAGTTAACAAACTATTTTTTTAAATCTATATTTTTACATATGAGGGATCCATACAAAACACTTAATAAAATACCCATGTTATCAAATCATTTCACAAGAAATACACTGACGCGCTATAGACAGGATGTACCTTCAGGTTTTGGCACTAAACTCCACCGATCTTGTCTTTTTTTCTTTATAAGAAAAGAAAATTACATTATAATGAACAACAAAACACATCTAAATATTGTTTCCCACGATAGAAATAAAATTATATTAACATTGATGCTTCACAAGCCGACATGTTATATATATATATTTATATATTCATATATATATTTTTTTTTAGGAATTTTATATAGCTAATTACCCAACAAGAAATTTAGCAAATCGGGACTGCTAAAAAAAAAAAGACAAAATGAACAATTATAATAGTATTCATATGAAAGGCTTTGTCTATTGTTCAAGTAAACAGATTTTTTTTTAGTCTTCTCTTTTAAAACATGAGACACTTAAGACCGTTAGACTTGTAATGAAACCAAAACTAAACTCACAAGAAGCACCAACGTTAACGTGGGTTACAGGCATTTTCTTCTTTTTTTTTGCTCTATAATTTAAACAGTAGAAAATATAGGTAATTTCTTTATCATGTGCATTTAAACCACGGATTGTCTATCTGTGAGTCAGTTCAGCAAAAGGTGACACGTAGGTAGCATTTCTCCCCCCAAACAGGGCAAGTCTTTTTTTGTTGACATTTTTGTAATACCTTAAACTACTCTAGAAAAAAGTGGTTCTATATATACTTTAATGAGAAACAGAGCCACTTAAAATGGCCTTATCAAAAAACTTTACACTGCCTGAAAAATGTAAAAACAATTACAGAGCTCTGAGAGAGTCTAATATTGATCAGACAGTTTTTATTCAGAACTGTTTGGAAGTAGTCTATTTTTCATGGACACCGACAGTGTCTGCTTCTGGCCTCATATTGCCAGTGGAGCCAGAAACAAGACAGCATGCCAATCCCTGTGCTGAACTTTCAAGTTTACTTTAAATGAAAAAAGGAACAAAAAATGAAACCCAACATAAAAGAAGGAAACTAAACATAACTAAATAAACCTAATGGAAATAATTTTGCCACAGGGTTGTTCTGTTTTTAAAAAGAAAAGTTTTGTTTTTGTCTGTAAGAGTTCAGTCTTTGTGTATGAATGATGCTATACTTCTTCACATTGATTCGCTCCCCCCCCCTCCTCCCTCCCTCCTTCATGCACAATGTAACCCATTTACCCCACCTCCCCAAAATAGAACAAAATGAGGTCACATGCAAAAAAAGTCCAAAAAGGTCACGCTAAGTTCAAAAGGTCAGTAGGCGGAGACCAGGTTATGATCAGGTGAGCTCAGAAAAGACATCAGAAAACAATGACGGGACGATGAGACTTTTTGTATTTTTTTTGGTTTTTGGACGCCACGCCACAGAGACATGCTAGGCAAACGATGAGCTAACAGGCATGGAGATGGGTTCTATAGGAAGAAAACAGGGGAGAGGAGAGAGTTACACACAGGACAGAGAGCCAGGGCACCACATTACTACAGCATTAAAATCAGGGGAACAACACACAACAAAACAACAATGTAAACCACCAGGTCATAAGGTCAACACCACAATTTTATATCTCTCGCTATTTTTTATTTATTTATTTTTTACAAAAATGATTTACAATTTGGATTAATACTAACAGACACACATTTACTGTACAAACACATTATCACACACTCATACACAGAGCAGCCAAAGTTATATCCATCAGTACCACATGCTCCTAGAGAGCAAGGAGGATGGATTGTCATTTGGGAGAAACTGTTGAAAAGTTTTTGTACAGTACAAACGAACGAAACATAACGAAACAAACACGTGAACAAAAAAAGGAAACGCAAGGAAAGGTTGAAATTTGACAGGTGAAGTACCGATACTGATGGGGAGAGAGAGAGAAAGAGCTGATCACGGACGGATGTGATGCACAGACAGAGAGAGGTGTGTGACAGTGAAGGGAGCAGAGGCAGAGCGAGGTGTGAACGTGGCTCTGTTCTAGAGAATTCTACAGTTCCGAATTTCAGAAGACTACTCGACAAGGTTCTATTCTAACGGATTCTGTTCTTTATAGGATTCCAATAACTTAACGATAGGCAATAAATAAAGTCCTTTTTTTCTGAGGCAGTAAGAATTTTGTATAAAAATAGAACTGCTTTTTTTTACAAATAAAATGTACAGGCCTGTGGCTTTCGCTACTTTGAATTAATTTTTTTATCTCTCAAGAAACATCAAGTATTTTCAGTTAACTTCCCACCCATACATTTTTTAATCTTATAGCCTTCATCAGATTCTGGATGTTACTTTGAAAATGTTCTACACAATATCCCTTTCAACAAAGACCAATGTGATCTGACCCAGAAAATCGTAGTTTGCTAACATTGTTTTAGTGTGAAATAAACATTCTCCACATTAAGAAATGACTGGAGTCATGATAATAATGAAATAGAGGACTGTATGGGATTCTGTCGTTGACTGACTAACAGGTAAGAGGCCACTAAGTTTTGTTTTTTAAACCTTTGTTCCCTGGTGTCTGTCAGCAGGCATCAGGGGTCAGAGAAGCAGCGGCGGTTGGCCCGGAAACCAACACCAGGAGGTCAAGGGTCATGTGCATATCGGTGCGTGGTGTGTCAGAAATGAACCCTTTATATCGACATTTTATCAGGCCTCGGGTTCACAAAGAGAACAAACAAAACCATATAGCTTGTTTTTTTTCTTACTCTGTTTTTCGAGTAATGAAATTCTTCTGATAATAGTATATAAATAATCACGTAGAAAATTAAATATGTTTTACAACTGAAAAAGCTACCAATGATAGCTACTTTGTTTTTTAAAGTGGTACAAAATAAAGGTGGTAATGGAAGCATTCATGTGAAAGATAATACAAAAAAAATCATAATAGTAATAATAAATAATACTGCTGAACAAAAAAGCTAAAAATAAAAAAAAACTAAAGGAGAAAGTAGTGTCTCCCTCTGGTGGTCAAATGTTGTCTCCCCCCTCCCTCCACTTCCCTCCCCCAGTCCCTGTGTAGAGGTCGTGGCTCGTATGAGGACTTACCCTAGCAGTGGTAACATGGGAGCAGATAGGCCCTAGTGCTAAGATCAGTATGGTTTGCTGTCGTTCTTGGAGCGCTTGAGCTGCACCTTCAGCCTCTTCATGCCGATCTGGAAGCCATTCATGGCCTGGATGGCTGCCTGCGCCGACACGGGATTGTCATAGCTGACGAAGCCTGAGAGGCAGAGAAGGAAATGGACCGGGTACAAGAGAAGAGAGAGGGAGAGCGAGTTAGAGAGAGAGAGGGTGCCCAAAAGGATGTAGGAGACGTAGAAGAAACTCAAATGATTGAAAAGGAATACAACATGTAATTCATACACAGGTGTATGTGTGTGTTGGTGCGTTTGTGCTGATGTACCGAAGCACTTGCTCAGGTTTGTCTGTTTGTCAATGAAGACTTTGGCAGAGACCACATTCCCAAAAGGCATGAACATCTGCAGGATGTCCTGGTCCCCAAACTCCTGGGGCAGGTGGTAGATGAACAGGTTGGCACCTTCAGGCCCTAACAGTTGAGAGACATGGGACAGTAGCGGGTAAGGGTTAAACCCAGAGACATACAGAGTGAAGAGATTATAGAGAGTTAATGCATACGTCTTTATCCCACTATGCTCTCCCCTCTACCCTCAGTGCCCAACCTGTTTCTGGCTACCCGTGGTTAGTATCGTTGTTGCATTAGTAATCTCACTAGAAAGCTTCTTGTGCCAGTTCGACTATTGCAGTCGGGTCTGGCTATACTGGGAGTGCATACCTCTCTCCCAACACTCCACCGCTTGATTCCTTCACTTCCCCCTCAACTCTCCAGAACCCCCTCCACCCTCCTGTCTCTTCCCTCCCCCTGACCCTTCCCTCCGCCCCCTGGCTCCACCCCACGCCCACTGACCCTCTTTCTGGCTGCCGGCGGCACCTTGCTGCTGCAGCAGGGACTGGCTGTAGAGGGTGGGCAGGGCTGCGGCTGCATACTGCTGGATCCCTGAGTAGGCCTGTGTGAGCGCGTCCATGGTGCCCGCCGTGCCGTTGGTCAGCCCCGCGCCGCCCAGGCCTCCGTTCAGGGCCGCCATACCTGAGAGCATGTGAGCAACTTTACATAAAACCCAACAGTACAAAAAGAAGAGTGCACTTACTCATTATACATACAGTACACTCATTATACATACAGTACACACATTATACATACAGTACACTCATTATACATACAGTACACACTCTATACATACAGTACACTCATTATACATACAGTACACACTCATTATACATACAGTACATACACATTATACATACAGTACACTCATTATACATACAGTACACACTCATTATACATACAGTACACACACACATTATACGTACACTACACACATTATACATACACTACACACACATTATACATACAGTACACACATATTATACATACAGTACACTCATTATACATACACTACACAAACATTATACATACACTACACACATTATACATACAGTACACACACATTATACATACAGTAGACACTCATTATACATACACTACACACATTACACACAAACACACACACACACACACACACACACACACACACACACACACACACACACACACACACACACACACACACACACACACATACATACATATACAGTGGGGAGAACAAGTATTTGATACACTGCCGATTTTGCAGGTTTTCCTACTTACAAAGCACGTAGAGGTCTAATTTTTATCATAGGTACACTTCAACTGTGAGAGACGGAATCTAAAACAAAAATCCAGAAAATCACATTGTATGATTTTAAGGAATTAATTTGCATGACATAAGTCATGCAATAAAAGCAGAACTTAATATTAGGTACAATTACAGAGATCATACGTTTCCTGTAATTCTTGACCAGGTTTGCACACACTGCAGCAGGGGTTTGGCCCACTCCTCCATACAGACCTTCTCCAGATCCTTCAGGTTTCGGGGCTGTCGCTGGGCAATACGGACTTTCAGCTCCCTCCTAAGATTTTCTATTGGGTTCATTTTTGGAGACTGGCTAGGCCACTCCAGGACCTTGAGATGCTTCTTACGGAGCCACTCCTTAGTTGCCCTGGCTGTATGTTTCGGGTCGTTGTCATGCTGGAAGACCCAGCCACGACCCATCTTCAATGCTCTTACTGAGGGAAGGAGGTTGTTGGCCAAGATCTCGCGATACATGGCCCCATCCATCCTCCCCTCAATACGGTGCAGTCGTCCTGTCCCCTTTGCAGAAAAGCATCCCCAAAGAATGATGTTTCCACCTCCATGCTTCAAGGTTGGGATGGTGTTCTTGGGGTTGTACTCATCCTTCTTCTTCCTCCAAACACGGCGAGTGGAGTTTAGACCAAAAAACTATATTTTTGTCTCATCAGACCACATGACCTTCTCCCATTCCTCCTCTGGATAATCCAGATGGTCATTAGCAAAGTTCATATGGGCCTGGACATGCGCTGGCTTGAGCAGGGGGACCTTGCGTGCGCTGCAGGATTTTAATCCATGATTTCTTTGAGACTGTGGTCCCAGCTCTCTTCGGGTCATTGACCAGGTCCTGCCGTGTTGTTCTGGGCTGATCCCTCACCTTCCTCATGATCATTGATGCCCCACGAGGTGAGATCTTGCATGGAGCCACAGACCGAGGGTGATTGACCGTCATCTTGAACTTCTTCCATTTTCTAATAATTGCGCCAACAGTTGTTACCTTCTCACCAAGCTGCTTGCCTATTGTCCTGTAGCCCATCCCAGCCTTGTGCAGGTCTACAATTGTATCCTTGATGTCTTTACACAGCTCTCTGGCCATTGTGGAGAGGTTGGAGTCTGATTGAGTGTGTGGACAGGTGTCTTTTTTCAGGTAACGAGTTCAAACAGGTGCAGTTAATACAGGTAATGAGTGGAGAACAGGAGGGATTCTTAAAGAAAAACTAACAGGTCTGTGAGAGCCGGAATTCTTACTGATTGGTAGGTGATCAAATACTTATGTCATGCAATAAAATGCAAATGAATTACTTAAAAATCATCCAATGTGATTTTCTGGATTTTTGTTTTTAGATTCCGTCTCTCACAGTTGAAGTGTAGGTATGATAAAAAATACAGACCTCTACATGCTTTGTAAGTAGGGAAACCTGCAAAATCAGCAGTGCATCAAATACTTGTTCTCCCCACTGTAAACACACACACACACACACACACACACATATTCATTCAACATACAGTACATACACTGACACACTCACACACACACACACACACACACACACACACACACACACACACACACACACACACACACACACACACACACACACACACACACACACACACAATGTAAAACACATTTCAATACATTTTGTACAGGATTACATTTACATTTAAGTCATTTAGCAGACGCTCTTATCCAGAGCGACTTACAAATTGGTGCTTTCACCTTATGACATCCAGTGGAACAGCCACTTTACAATAGTGCATCTAGGTCTTTTAAGGGGGGAGGGAGGGGGGGAGAAGGATTACTTTATCCTATCCTAGGTATTCCTATTAAATATAGGCACAAAATATTTATTTTATCTCTCACACACACATAATACACTTGTCCTACATGTAATAGACATTAAAACACATAACACAGAGGTGAATGGAGAGCCTGGCCTGACCCATGCAAACTGGAACACCACAGCAGAAATAAGCAGCCAACCGCTGAATTATCACCATGACAACTTCCCTAGTCCCCCCCCCCCCCACACACACACAAGACACTCAAGGCCTAATGTACGAGTTTAACATCCACACTTCAGAACCCGCTACTGTACTCAAGAACCAATATCTCAATATTGGCTCAATCTATCGCTCTCTGCCATTTTCACCACCCACACAGAGGAGAAATCACCTCACTACTGTTAGACCAATCAGACCCCAGACCAACAATGTCAAACACCAATCAAACGGCACGTCCCTGGCATCAAACGGCATGCCCCCGTTCTTATTTGGCCATTTAGAGGGTAACGACGAGCAGCAAGGTTAAAAAGGACAGCTGCACTTGTTAGTGTGGCTTCACTGCCTAGCAGGGCAACAGTCTGAGGGGATCGATATTCCCAAATGACCCGCCGCCCGCCACCATCTGACAGAGAGGTAAATGATGACCACGGCGCTGGAAATTATAGGTCACCCATTTATGCAGGAATAATTGCACCGTTGACCTTTACGATTCAATTAAAGCCTAGATGTGCTTCAATGAAAGAAGGAGGGGAAAGGGGAGGAGAAGATTAATGTGAAACTGGCATTCTCATCGTGTTTGAGCGGAGGGGGGATTTATAAAGCGGATATGGCAACTGTAGAAGAAGCAGGAAAAGGTCAGGGGAGAATATGTGGAGAATGGGCTGGTTTTACAGGATCTCTGCTGTCATAACAACCCTGATTAAGGTGACACACGTTGACTTTCCCCCAGAGGGGTAGCAGGACATGACAGGACAGAGACTTAAGTGTGGCCATCAGAGAAACTCACTGGCATGGCTACTCTACGACTACTGGGACACAGCTCATCTCATACATGTAGACTTATACCTGATTAAGGCCACTTCTGTATTCTTCTACCAAAAAAGTGTTTTTGTTTTTTTGTTGTAGAAAAGAATGTACCTCTACTGACACACGAGTGTGCAGATTCACTAGTGACACGTACACGACCCCCGCACAGACGTGGAGCGGCACTAGCACGCGGACAAAGCGACAGCACAAACAGCAGCACTCTTACAACAGGCACCACCCCGTGTGACACAACCAGGAAGCGGATGGATTCATGAATAAATGGATGGATGTATTGGTAGCCGTGGTCTTTGTGAGGATGTGGTGGGTTAGGGGGTGCAGCCTGGAGCATAAAGCCAGGCTGAACAGGTGATTTCTCAGGGAGCGGACACAGAGGGACGCCACATGGTAAACACGGGCATAGTTTGAGGGTCATAGTGACAGATGTTTGGATCCGGGACTTTGGTGGAATTTGATAAGTGTTTAGAGTAACGTCTTTAGATCATTACCAGTATTATTATTCATGTTTGTAACACAGACTGGAGGTGGTTTCTAGATATGACGTTCCTCTGCAACAGCAGCGTATCCCTGTGTCCGAGTGATGGCGATGGCGGTGGTGGTGAGATGAGTGGTGAGCGGCCGATGGTCGGTGAATACTCACTGTTGACGCTACCTGCTAGTGCATTAATGTTGTTCAGACCCATGGTGGCGCCAGCCAGGCCCTGCAGAGTGCCCAGAGAGGTCAGAGAGTTCATGCCCGAGGAGTTGGCTGTGTTGCCCGCTGTCGGGAAGAGAGGATACCAGGGGGAGAGGAAGGAGTGGGCAAGAGAGGGAGGGAGAGAAAGAGGAAGGAAGAACAAGACAACAAGCACGCGCGTTAGAGAAGCGGAGGCATCCAATTGGACGTTTTAGTGATATAAGCAACAACATCCTCCCTGCTCAGACAAACTGGAGCTGGGGAGAGTGGCAGGCAGGAAGTACATATCTCTGCCCTCATTCAACACCGAAAGTCCTAGAAATGAGTGTAGCTGCCATGTAACATATAAAGATCCCTCACACATGTGAATGCAGAGCACGATGAACACAGTAGTTGTGGACGCGTGTGTAGCGATGAAAAGGTGAGGGACTGGGTTGTTCCTTCGTGAAGCGGTCATGTAACGACCAAACCTAAAGCAGGCAGACAGGCAGGCAAGAGCGCCAGGCGACCAACTAGACCCTACGCTAGAGTCCTGCTTAGGATCCCTAAGTATGATAGAAGTATGACAGAGATATATCTCGGCATACATGTTACATGTTTTTGTTTTTTTACAAGGTTAATTTAGCCCTAGAACAGAGACACAGACACACACAGACACGATTGTGACACACACACAGACACGATTGTGACACACACACACAGACACGATTGTGACACACACACACAGACACGATTGTGACACACAGACAGGCACGATTGTGACACACAGACAGGCATGATTGTGACACACAGACAGACACGATTGTGACACACACACAGACACGATTGTGACACACACACAGACACGATTGTGACACACACACAGACACGATTGTGACACACACACACAGACACGATTGTGACACACACAAATACAAAAGAACAGATCGTGAGTGACAAGATCATGCCTAAGTGCTACATGGTCCCTAAGTACAATGTGAGTGAATAACAATTGTCTTTTACAGACGTTTATTTGATTGTCCAGAAAGTGTCCATCTTCCAGTGGACATAATGTCCACACACCCCTCATGTCCAGTCACACTTACACTGCGTCAGAAAAAGAGGATATCTTAAAATAGACTTAGTACAAATGAAAAGCAAGACAGTCTCTCAATGGTAAATTGTCTGTCTTTATCAAATTGATACTAATATTCCGTCAAAATGTCATTGGTGGAGAGTGTCACCTTTCATTGGCACTGAGCAGAGCATGCACTAATAGTGTAGCTCTAGTAACCACAGAACACATGAGAGCGAGCGAGAGAGCAGAATTCACATTCAAACCTATGCTAAGCAGATGGGTGAAAGGAGGGAGCAGGACAGGCAAAGGGTGATGGGTTCATGAGAGAGAGACACTAAACAAAGCTCTTATTCACGCTCTGTTACTTGGCTACTCCAGAAAAGACAGCAACCAGGGAACTGGAGGAGCAAGGCAGGGAGGACGAGAGAGAGACGACAAATGGAGTGAAAGAGAGAGAGAGATAGGGAGGGAAGAAAAATAAATAGAATCAGATAAAAGCAAAGAGAGAGAGAGCAGAATAAGAGGAAAGCAGAGAAAGAGAGAGAGAGAGAGAGAGCAGAATAAGATAAAAGCAGAAAGAGAGAGAGAGCAGAATAAGAGGAAAGCACAGAGAGAGAGAGAGAGAGAGAGAGAGAGAGAGAGAGAGAGCAGAATAAGATAAAAGCAGAAAGAGAGAGAGAGAGCAGAATAAGATAAAAGCAGAGAGAGAGAGCAGAATAAGATAAAAGCAGAAAGAGAGAGAGAGAGCAGAATAAGATAAAAGCAGAAAGAGAGAGAGAGCAGAATAAGAGGAAAGCACAGAGAGAGAGAGCAGAATAAGATAAAAGCATAAAGAGAGAGAGAGAGAGCAGAATAAGATAAAAGCAGAGAGAGAGAGAGAGAGCAGAATAAGAGAAAAGCAGAGAGCAGAATAAGATGAAAGCAGAGAGAGAGAGCAGAATAAAAGAAAAGCAGAGAGCAGAATAAGATAAAAGCAGCGAGAGAGAGCAGAATAAGATAAAAGCAGAAAGACAGAGAGAGAGAGCAGAATAAGAGAACAGCAGAGAGAGAGCAGAATAAGATAAAAGCAGCGAGAGAGAGAGCAGAATAAGAGAACAGCAGAGAGCGAGAGAGCAGAATAAGATGAAAGCAGAAAGAGAGAGAGCAGAATAAGAGAACAGCAGAGAGCAGAATAAGATAAAAGCAGCGAGAGAGAGCAGAATAAGATAAAAGCAGCGAGAGAGAGAGAGAGCAGAATAAGAGAACAGCAGAGAGAGAGCAGAATAAGATAAAAGCAGCGAGAGAGAGCAGAATAAGAGAACAGCAGAGAGAGAGAGAGCAGAATAAGAGAACAGCAGAGAGAGAGAGAGAGCAGAATAAGAGAACAGCAGAGAGAGAGCAGAATAAGAGAACAGCAGAGAGAGAGAGAGCATAATAAAATAAAAGCTGAGAGAGAGCAGATTAAGATAAAAGCAGCGAGAGAGAGAGCAGAATAAGAGAACAGCAGAGAGAGAGAGAGAGCAGAATAAGAGAACAGCAGAGAGAGAGCAGAATAAGAGAACAGCAGAGAGAGAGAGAGAGCAGAATAAGAGAACAGCAGAGAGAGAGCAGAATAAGAGAACAGCAGAGAGAGCAGAATAAGATAAAAGCAGAGAGAGCAGAATAAGATAAAAGCAGAGAGAGAGAGCAGGATAAGATAAAAGCAGAGAGAGAGAGCAGGATAAGATAAAAGCAGAGAGAGAGAGCAGAATAAGATAAAAGCAGAAAGAGAGAGAGAGCAGAATAAGATAAAAGCAGAAAGAGAGAGAGAGAGCAGAATAAGATAAAAGCAGAGAGAGAGAGCAGAATAAGATAAAAGCAGAAAGAGAGAGAGAGAGAGCAGAATAAGATAAAAGCAGAAAGGGAGAGAGAGCAGAATAAGAGGAAAGCACAGAGAGAGAGAGCAGAATAAGATAAAAGCAGAAAGAGAGAGAGAGGGAGCAGAATAAGATAAAAGCAGAAAGAGAGAGAGAGAGCAGAATAAGAGAAAAGCAGAAAGAGAGAGAGCAGAATAAGAAAAAAGCAGAGAGAGAGAGAGAGAGAGAGAAGAATAAGAGAAAAGCAGAGAGAGAGGGCAGAATAAGATAAAAGCAAAGAGAGAAAGAGAGCAGAATAAGATAAATCAAAGAGAGAGAGCAGAATAAGAGAAAAGCAGGAGAGAGAAGAATAACAGAAAAGCAGAGAGCGAGAGAGAGCAGAATAAGAGAAAAGCAGAGAGCAGAATAAGATGAAAGCAGAGAGAGAGCAGAATAAAAGAAAAGCAGAGAGCAGAATAAGGGAAATCAGAGAGCGAGAGAGCAGAATAAGATGAAAGCAGAAAGAGAGAGAGAGCAGAATAAGATGAAAGCAGAAAGAGAGAGAGATCAGAATAAGATGAAAGCAGAAAGAGAGAGAGCAGAATAAAAGAAAAGCAGAGAGCAGAATAAGATGAAAGCATAGAGAGAGAGAGCAGAATAAAAGAAAAGCAGAGAGCGAGAGAGCAGAATAAGATGAAAGCAGAAAGAGAGAGAGCAGAATAAGAGAACAGCAGAGAGAGATCAAAATAAGAGAACAGCAGAGAGAGAGAGCAGAATAAGAGAACAGCAGAGAGCAGAATAAGATAAAAGCAGCGAGAGAGAGCAGAATAAGATAAAAGCAGCGAGAGAGAGAGAGCAGAATAAGAGAACAGCAGAGAGAGAGCAGAATAAGATAAAAGCAGCGAGAGAGAGAGCAGAATAAGAGAACAGCAGAGAGAGAGAGAGCAGAATAAGAGAACAGCAGAGAGAGAGAGAGAGAGCAGAATAAGAGAACAGCAGAGAGAGAGAGAGAGCAGAATAAGAGAACAGCAGAGAGAGAGAGAGCAGAATAAGAGAACAGCAGAGAGAGAGCAGAATAAGAGAACAGCAGAGAGAGAGAGCAGAATAAGATAAAAGCTGAGAGAGAGAGCAGAATAAGATAAAAGCAGCGAGAGAGAGAGCAGAATAAGAGAACAGCAGAGAGAGAGAGAGAGAGCAGAATAAGAGAACAGCAGAGAGAGAGAGCAGAATAAGAGAACAGCAGAGAGAGAGAGAGAGCAGAATAAGAGAACAGCAGAGAGAGAGCAGAATAAGAGAACAGCAGAGAGAGCAGAATAAGATAAAAGCAGAGAGAGCAGGATAAGATAAAAGCAGAGAGAGAGAGCAGAATAAGATAAAAGCAGAAAGAGAGAGAGAGCAGAATAAGATAAAAGCAGAAAGAGAGAGAGAGAGCAGAATAAGATAAAAGCAGAGAGAGAGAGCAGAATAAGATAAAAGCAGAAAGAGAGAGAGAGAGAGAGCAGAATAAGATAAAAGCAGAAGAGAGAGAGAGCAGAATAAGAGGAAAGCACAGAGCGAGAGAGCAGAATAAGATAAAAGCAGAAAGAGAGAGAGAGAGAGCAGAATAAGATAAAAGCAGAAAGAGAGAGAGCAGAATAAGAGAAAAGCAGAAAGAGAGAGAGCAGAATAAGAGAAAAGCAGAGAGAGAGAGAGAGAAGAATAAGAGAAAAGCATAGAGAGAGGGTAGAATAAGATAAAAGCAAAGAGAGAAAGAGAGCAGAATAAGAAATCAAAGAGAGAGAGCAGAATAAGAGAAAAGCAGGAGAGAGTAGAATAACAGAAAAGCAGAGAGCGAGAGAGAGAGCAGAATAAGAGAAAAGCAGAGAGCAGAATAAGATGAAAGCAGAGAGAGAGAGCAGAATAAAAGAAAAGCAGAGAGCAGAATAGAGAAAATCAGAGAGCGAGAGAGCAGAATAAGATGAAAGCAGAAAGAGAGAGAGAGCAGAATAAGATGAAAGCAGAAAGAGAGAGATCAGAATAAAAGAAAAGCAGAGAGCAGAATAAGATGAAAGCAGAGAGAGAGAGAGCAGAATAAAAGAAAAGCAGAGAGCAGAATAAGATGAAAGCAGAGAGCGAGAGAGCAGAATAAGATGAAAGCAGAAAGAGAGAGAGCAGAATAAGAGAACAGCAGAGAGAGATCAAAATAAGAGAACAGCAGAGAGAGAGAGCAGAATAAGAGAGCAGGAGAGAGCAGAATAAGATAAAAGCAGCGAGAGAGAGCAGAATAAGATAAAAGCAGCGAGAGAGAGAGAGCAGAATAAGAGAACAGCAGAGAGAGAGCAGATTAAGATAAAAGCAGCGAGAGAGAGAGCAGAATAAGAGAACAGCAGAGAGAGAGAGAGCAGAATAAGAGAACAGCAGAGAGAGAGAGAGAGCAGAATAAGAGAACAGCAGAGAGAGAGCAGAATAAGAGAACAGCAGAGAGAGAGAGAGCAGAATAAGATAAAAGCTGAGAGAGGGAGCAGAATAAGATAAAAGCAGCGAGAGAGAGAGCAGAATAAGAGAACAGCAGAGAGAGAGAGAGAGAGCAGAATAAGAGAACAGCAGAGAGAGAGCAGAATAAGAGAACAGCAGAGAGAGAGAGAGAGCAGAATAAGAGAACAGCAGAGAGAGAGAGCAGAATAAGAGAACAGCAGAGAGAGAGAGAGAGCAGAATAAGAGAACAGCAGAGAGAGAGAGAGCAGAATAAGAGAACAGCAGAGAGAGAGAGAGAGAGCAGAATAAGAGAACAGCAGAGAGAGAGCAGAATAAGAGAACAGCAGAGAGAGAGAGCAGAATAAGATAAAAGCTGAGAGAGAGAGCAGAATAAGATAAAAGCAGCGAGAGAGAGAGCAGAATAAGAGAACAGCAGAGAGAGAGAGAGCAGAATAAGAGAACAGCAGAGAGAGAGAGAGCAGAATAAGAGAACAGCAGAGAGAGAGAGAGAGAGAATAAGAGAACAGCAGAGAGAGAGCAGAATAAGAGAACAGCAGAGAGAGAGAGCAGAATAAGATAAAAGCTGAGAGAGAGAGCAGAATAAGATAAAAGCAGCGAGAGAGAGAGCAGAATAAGAGAACAGCAGAGAGAGAGAGAGAGCAGAATAAGAGAACAGCAGAGAGAGAGAGAGCAGAATAAGAGAACAGCAGAGAGAGAGAGAGCAGAATAAGAGAACAGCAGAGAGAGAGCAGAATAAGAGAACAGCAGAGAGAGCAGAATAAGATAAAAGCAGAGAGAGCAGAATAAGATAAAAGCAGAGAGAGAGAGCAGGATAAGATAAAAGCAGAGAGAGAGAGCAGAATAAGATAAAAGCAGAAAGAGAGAGAGAGCAGAATAAGATAAAAGCAGAAAGAGAGAGAGAGAGCAGAATAAGATAAAAGCAGAGAGAGAGAGCAGAATAAGATAAAAGCAGAAAGAGAGAGAGAGAGAGAGAGAGAGAGAGCAGAATAAGATAAAAGCAGAAAGAGAGAGAGAGCAGAATAAGATAAAAGCAGAAAGAGAGAGAGAGAGAGCAGAATAAGATAAAAGCAGAAAGAGAGAGAGCAGAATAAGAGAAAAGCAGAAAGAGAGAGAGCAGAATAAGAGAAAAGCAGAGAGAGAGAGAGAGAGAGAGAGAGAAGAATAAGAGAAAAGCATAGAGAGAGGGTAGAATAAGATAAAAGCAAAGAGAGAAAGAGAGCAGAATAAGAAATCAAAGAGAGAGATCAGAATAAGAGAAAAGCAGGAGAGAGTAGAATAACAGAAAAGCAGAGAGCGAGAGAGAGAGCAGAATAAGAGAAAAGCAGAGAGCAGAATAAGATGAAAGCAGAGAGAGAGAGCAGAATAAAAGAAAAGCAGAGAGCAGAATAAGAGAAAATCAGAGAGCGAGAGAGCAGAATAAAATGAAAGCAGAAAGAGAGAGAGATCAGAATAAGATGAAAGCAGAAAGAGAGAGAGCAGAATAAGATGAAAGCAGAAAGAGAGAGAGCAGAATAAGATGAAAGCAGAAAGAGAGAGAGCAGAATAAGAGAAAAGCAGAGAGCAGAATAAGATGAAAGCAGAGAGAGAGAGAGCAGAATAAGAGAACAGCAGAGAGAGATCAAAATAAGAGAACAGCAGAGAGAGAGAGCAGAATAAGATAAAAGCAGAAAGAGAGAGAGAGCAGAATAAGATAAAAGCAGAAAGAGAGAGAGAGAGAGCAGAATAAGATAAAAGCAGAAAGAGAGAGAGCAGAATAAGAGAAAAGCAGAAAGAGAGAGAGCAGAATAAGAGAAAAGCAGAGAGAGAGAGAGAGAGAGAAGAATAAGAGAAAAGCATAGAGAGAGGGTAGAATAAGATAAAAGCAAAGAGAGAAAGAGAGCAGAATAAGAAATCAAAGAGAGAGATCAGAATAAGAGAAAAGCAGGAGAGAGTAGAATAACAGAAAAGCAGAGAGCGAGAGAGAGAGCAGAATAAGAGAAAAGCAGAGAGCAGAATAAGATGAAAGCAGAGAGAGAGAGCAGAATAAAAGAAAAGCAGAGAGCAGAATAAGAGAAAATCAGAGAGCGAGAGAGCAGAATAAAATGAAAGCAGAAAGAGAGAGAGATCAGAATAAGATGAAAGCAGAAAGAGAGAGAGCAGAATAAGATGAAAGCAGAAAGAGAGAGAGCAGAATAAGATGAAAGCAGAAAGAGAGAGAGCAGAATAAGAGAAAAGCAGAGAGCAGAATAAGATGAAAGCAGAGAGAGAGAGAGCAGAATAAGAGAACAGCAGAGAGAGATCAAAATAAGAGAACAGCAGAGAGAGAGAGCAGAATAAGAGAACAGCAGAGAGCAGAATAAGATAAAAGCAGCGAGAGAGAGCAGAATAAGATAAAAGCAGCGAGAGAGAGAGAGAGCAGAATAAGAGAACAGCAGAGAGAGAGCAGAATAAGATAAAAGCAGCGAGAGAGAGAGCAGAATAAGAGAACAGCAGAGAGAGAGAGAGCAGAATAAGAGAACAGCAGAGAGAGAGAGAGATCAGAATAAGAGAACAGCAGAGAGAGAGAGCAGAATAAGAGAACAGCAGAGAGAGAGAGAGCAGAATAAGATAAAAGCTGAGAGAGGGAGCAGAATAAGATAAAAGCAGCGAGAGAGAGAGCAGAATAAGAGAACAGCAGAGAGAGAGAGAGAGAGAGCAGAATAAGAGAACAGCAGAGAGAGAGCAGAATAAGAGAACAGCAGAGAGAGAGAGAGCAGAATAAGAGAACAGCAGAGAGAGAGCAGAATAAGAGAACAGCAGAGAGAGCAGAATAAGATAAAAGCAGAGAGAGCAGAATAAGATAAAAGCAGAGAGAGAGAGCAGGATAAGATAAAAGCAGAGAGAGAGAGCAGAATAAGATAAAGGCAGAAAGAGAGAGAGAGCAGAATAAGATAAAGGCAGAAAGAGAGAGAGAGCAGAATAAGATAAAAGCAGAAAGAGAGAGAGAGCAGAATAAGATAAAAGCAGAAAGAGAGAGAGAGCAGAATAAGAGGAAAGCAGAAAGAGAGAAAGCAGGAGAGTGAAGGAGAAAAAAGTGTCTCAATGTGACCTAGATGAACCCATCTCCTCCAGAGACTGCTGCTGTCTGTCTCTCTAGTCGCCAGACTCTGGTCATGTCCAGAGGCAGATCACACACACGACACATAAAGGTTCCAACAACCATCCCTCCCCCGGGAACAATTCCACTGCACTTAAGGTTCCCGTGTCTCGGAGGGCTTGTGAAGCGAAGAGACGAGAGTCACTTTAAAGGCACAACAAACCCACACAAACAACCACACCCACCCACAGACAACTCTCAGTGTGGAAACCGAACACAGACGACATTGAGCTTCAGTACGTTTTACACACAACGCGTGGGACACGGAATGATATGGCCGTAGGGTGTACATGTCACATGACACGGTGAGGAGGTGAAGTGCTGTCAGACACAGACACGCAGGCAGGCGCCGGGACGGACACGGCATGGGGTCCCCGTGGTAACAGTAACACAATAACGAAACGCAGAGGTGGCGGACGGCAATGACTACTGATGGTGATGAAGATGGTTCGATCATCAGCAATGATGACGAAGAGGATGGTATTGCTGACGACAGTGAAAATGATGGTGGTGGTAGGACAGGAGGGCAGGTCCCCCCCGCGTTTGATCCCCCCCCCCCCCCCCCCCTCTGAAGCGGCGTTACCTGGGCTGGCCAGTGCTCCGAGGGAGGCCACGTTGGAGGACAGGGGGTTTGCGTTGGGGCCGGCTGAGTTTTGGGCCGCCGCTGCCGCCGCTGCTAAAGTGGCCAGGTTCTGCAACTGCAGAGCACTCATACCTGGAGGAGAGGAGCCAGAGAGGGTGTTGTCAAACCTGGGGACCACGTCTGGACCGCATCCGAAACCGGGTGCTAACCGCGTGGGCGCCGAAGGAGAGGCGTCTACTCGGGTTGACAAGCTGAGTGTTACTCATGAATGGTGGTTGAGGTGGAAAGTGCTACAATAAAATACTATCACTTCTCAATGCTAATTTTAGGCCACTATTCGGGGGGCATGTCAAGATATGACCAATTCCAGGCAGATCCTGACAACTGTGGACCACTAACACACACTGACAGCCTGGACATAAACTCCTGCAAGGGGGAAGAGAGACGACACTGGCAACCGCCTGTCCAAGCTCTTCCATAAACACCTGTGGTCTATCTCAAGGTGTCATCTACCCTACTTTGTCTAGCTTCCTGTTTGATTCTATTGTTGTCTTTTACAGATAACAACATGTAGCATAACAAGGCATTTGGACTCTACATTAACATAGAGCTTTGTTGTCTGTGCCGTGAGGTTTCTGGGGGTAGTAATTCATCAACATGTACAGTATGTAACTCTAGTCTAGTATGTAGGCTAACTGTAACCTGGTTTACTCATTAGCTACATGGCATTAGCATATGGGCCATTACTTAAGCATAATTAATGAGGCCATGCCAGCTTCTGACTGATGATAAAGTAACGACCATTAGACACCCCCAGGGGTGGTCAACCCTGCACCGTGTGTGACAGCAGCGTGGGTGTGTGTGAGAGAGAGTAAGTGTGTACGTGAGCCGTTGGTGTGTATGAATGCATGCATGTGTGTGTCAGACAGAGCGCGCGTGTGTGTGAATAGAGAAATATGGCGTAGTAGGTTGGACATACGTGCTGTTTGGCTTACTGAGAGACAAGGCTCCATAAAGCAGACAGCCTCACTTTGTAGAACAGAGCAATGGAGCCCCAACGACCAACTCACAGAGAGAACTACGCCCGTTTATATAACACTCCTGTGGACCCTGGAAAGAGGGACGGACACCGTGTCAAATGTGAGGTATGTGTCGTATATACAGTCTGAATGTATATACAGTACCATGAATGTACACACACACGCACACACAACATCACAGGAACGAGACACCATGAAGAAAAATTCAGAGCTTGGCACCTGGGTGAACGGTTTAAGGGGGTTAGGGGGTTTATGTTTTCTCTGAACAGTTTTCATTGGACCAGATGGCTAAACCCAGCTTGACCAATAAAGAGAAGGCGCTAGAATAATTGGTTAGTGAGGCGCTCGTGTCCCGATAGGCCCGTCTGACAGCGTGAAATAACAAGCGTTTAAATCTTCCGTCTCCTCTTCTTCCGGAGCAGCCTGATCAGAATGTCCCATTTCTGTGGTTGCCGTGACGACCGGTCTGGACAGGAGGTGTGTGTGTGTGTGTGTGTGTGACGCAGTCACAGTGCAGACTTCTCATGCGATAAACAACTCGTGTACATCAGCCAGCTGTCTGCTGTTGTCTACTCATATACATGCTGTTGTCTACTCATATACATGTTGTTGTCTACTCATATACATGTTGTTGTCTACTCATATACATGTTGTTGTCTACTCATATACATGTTGTTGTCTACTCATATACATGTTGTTGTCTACTCATATACATGTTGTTGTCTACTCATATACATGTTGTTGTCTACTCATATACATGTTGTTGTCTACTCATATACATGTTGTTGTCTACTCATATACATGCTGTTGTCTACTCATATACATGTTGTTGTCTACTCATATACATGCTGTTGTCTACTCATATACATGCTGTTGTCTACTCATATACATGTTGTCTACTCATATACATGCTGTTGTCTACTCATATACATGTTGTTGTCTACTCATATACATGTTGTCTACTCATATACATGCTGCTGTCTACTCATATACATGTTGTTGTCTACTCATATACATGTTGTTGTCTACTCATATACATGCTGTTGTCTACTCATATACATGTTGTTGTCTACTCATATACATGCTGTTGTCTACTCATATACATGTTGTTGTCTACTCATATACATGCTGTTGTCTACTCATATACATGTTGTTGTCTACTCATATACATGCTGTTGTCTACTCATATACATGCTGTTGTCTACTCATATACATGTTGTTGTCTACTCATATACATGCTGTTGTCTACTCATATACATGCTGTTGTCTACTCATATACATGTTGTCTACTCATATACATGCTGTTGTCTACTCATATACATGCTGTTGTCTACTCATATACATGCTGTTGTCTACTCATATACATGTTGTTGTCTACTCATATACATGTTGTTGTCTACTCATATACATGTTGTTGTCTACTCATATACATGTTGTTGTCTACTCATATACATGCTGTTGTCTACTCATATACATGTTGTTGTCTACTCATATACATGCTGTTGTATACTCATATACATGCTGTTGTCTACTCATATACATGTTGTCTACTCATATACATGCTGTTGTCAACTCATATACATGTTGTTGTCTACTCATATACATGTTGTCTACTCATATACATGCTGTTGTCTACTCATATACATGTTGTTGTCTACTCATATACATGTTGTTGTCTACTCATATACATGCTGTTGTCTACTCATATACATGTTGTTGTCTACTCATATACATGCTGTTGTCTACTCATATACATGCTGTTGTCTACTCATATACATGTTGTTGTCTACTCATATACATGCTGTTGTCTACTCATATACATGTTGTTGTCTACTCATATACATGTTGTCTACTCATATACATGCTGTTGTCTACTCATATACATGTTGTTGTCTACTCATATACATGTTGTTGTCTACTCATATACATGTTGTTGTCTACTCATATACATGCTGTTGTCTACTCATATACATGTTGTTGTCTACTCATATACATGTTGTTGTCTACTCATATACATGCTGTTGTCTACTCATATACATGTTGTTGTCTACTCATATACATGCTGTTGTCTACTCATATACATGTTGTTGTCTACTCATATACATGCTGTTGTCTACTCATATACATGCTGTTGTCTACTCATATACATGTTGTTGTCTACTCATATGCTGTTGTCTACTCATATACATGCTGTTGTCTACTCATATACATGCTGTTGTCTACTCATATACATGTTGTTGTCTACTCATATACATGTTGTTGTCTACTCATATACATGCTGTTGTCTACTCATATACATGTTGTTGTCTACTCATATACATGCTGTTGTCTACTCATATACATGTTGTTGTCTACTCATATACATGCTGTTGTCTACTCATATACATGTTGTTGTCTACTCATATACATGCTGTTGTCTACTCATATACATGCTGTTGTCTACTCATATACATGCTGTTGTCTACTCATATACATGTTGTTGTCTACTCATATACATGTTGTTGTCTACTCATATACATGCTGTTGTCTACTCATATACATGTTGTTGTCTACTCATATACATGCTGTTGTCTACTCATATACATGCTGTTGTCTACTCATATACATGTTGTTGTCTACTCATATACATGCTGTTGTCTACTCATATACATGTTGTTGTCTACTCATATACATGTTGTCTACTCATATACATGCTGTTGTCTACTCATATACATGTTGTTGTCTACTCATATACATGTTGTTGTCTACTCATATACATGCTGTTGTCTACTCATATACATGTTGTTGTCTACTCATATACATGCTGTTGTCTACTCATATACATGTTGTTGTCTACTCATATACATGCTGTTGTCTACTCATATACATGTTGTTGTCTACTCATATACATGCTGTTGTCTACTCATATACATGTTGTTGTCTACTCATATACATGTTGTTGTCTACTCATATACATGCTGTTGTCTACTCATATACATGTTGTTGTCTACTCATATACATGCTGTTGTCTACTCATATACATGTTGTTGTCTACTCATATACATGTTGTTGTCTACTCATATACATGTTGTTGTCTACTCATATACATGTTGTTGTCTACTCATATACATGCTGTTGTCTACTCATATACATGCTTGTTGTCTACTCATATACATGTTGTTGTCTACTCATATACATGTTGTTGTCTACTCATATACATGTCTACTCATATACATGTTGTTGTCTACTCATATACATGCTGTTGTCTACTCATATACATGTTGTTGTCTACTCATATACATGCTGTTGTCTACTCATATACATGTTGTTGTCTACTCATATACATGCTGTTGTCTACTCATATACATGTTGTTGTCTACTCATATACATGTTTGTCTACTCATATACATGTTTGTCTACTCATATACATGCTGTTGTCTACTCATATACATGTTGTTGTCTACTCATATACATGTTGTTGTCTACTCATATACATGCTGTTGTCTACTCATATACATGTTGTTGTCTACTCATATACATGCTGTTGTCTACTCATATACATGCTGTTGTCTACTCATATACATGTTGTTGTCTACTCATATACATGCTGTTGTCTACTCATATACATGTTGTTGTCTACTCATATACATGTTGTTGTCTACTCATATACATGTTGTTGTCTACTCATATACATGTTGTTGTCTACTCATATACATGTACATGTTGTCTACTCATATACATGTTGTTGTCTACTCATATACATGTTGTTGTCTACTCATATACATGTTGTTGTCTACTCATATACATGTTGTTGTCTATCACATGCTGTTGTCTACTCATATACATGTTGTTGTCTACTCATATACATGTTGTTGTCTACTCATATACATGTTGTTGTCTACTCATATACATGTTGTTGTCTACTCATATACATGTTGTTGTCTACTCATATACATGTTGTTGTCTACTCATATACATGTTGTTGTCTACTCATATACATGTTGTTGTCTACTCATATACATGCTGTTGTCTACTCATATACATGTTGTTGTCTACTCATATACATGTTTGTCTACTCATATACATGTTGTTGTCTACTCATATACATGTTGTTGTCTACTCATATACATGTTGTTGTCTACTCATATACATGTTGTTGTCTACTCATATACATGTTGTTGTCTACTCATATACATGTTGTTGTCTACTCATATACATGCTGTTGTCTACTCATATACATGTTGTTGTCTACTCATATACATGTTGTTGTCTACTCATATACATGTTGTTGTCTACTCATATACATGTTGTTGTCTACTCATATACATGTTGTTGTCTACTCATATACATGTTGTTGTCTACTCATATACATGTTGTTGTCTACTCATATACATGTTGTTGTCTACTCATATACATGTTGTTGTCTCATATACATGTTGTTGTCTACTCATATACATGATGTTGTCTACTCATATACATGATGTTGTCTACTCATATACATGATGTTGTCTACTCATATACATGATGTTGTCTACTCATATACATGATGTTGTCTACTCATATACATGCTGTTGTTGTCTACTCATATACATGCTGTTGTCTACTCATATACATGCTGTTGTCTACTCATATACATGCTGTTGTCTACATGTTGTTGTCTACTTGTTGTCTACTCATATACATGTTGTTGTCTACTCATATACATGTTGTTGTCTACTCATATACATGCTGTTGTCTACTCATATACATGTTGTTGTCTACTCATATACATGTTGTTGTCTACTCATATACATGTTGTTGTCTACTCATATACATGCTGTTGTCTACTCATATACATGCTGTTGTCTACTCATATACATGCTGTTGTCTACTCATATACATGTTGTTGTCTACTCTACTGCTGTTGTCTACTCATATACATGTTGTCTACTCATATACATGCTGTTGTCTACTCATATACATGCTGTTGTCTACTCATATACATGCTGTTGTCTACTCATATACATGCTGTTGTCTACTCATATACATGCTGTTGTCTACTCATATACATGCTGTTGTCTACTCATATACATGCTGTTGTCTACTCATATACATGTTGTTGTCTACTCATATACATGATGTTGTCTACTCATATACATGCTGTTGTCTACTCATATACATGCTGTTGTCTACTCATATACATGCTGTTGTCTACTCATATACATGCTGTTGTCTACTCATATACATGCTGTTGTCTACTCATATACATGTTGTTGTCTACTCATATACATGTTGTTGTCTACTCATATACATGATGTTGTCTACTCATATACATGTTGTTGTCTACTCATATACATGCTGTTGTCTACTCATATACATGCTGTTGTCTACTCATATACATGCTGTTGTCTACTCATATACATGTTGTTGTCTACTCATATACATGCTGTTGTCTACTCATATACATGCTGTTGTCTACTCATATACATGCTGTTGTCTACTCATATACATGTTGTTGTCTACTCATATACATGCTGTTGTCTACTCATATACATGATGTTGTCTACTCATATACATGTTGTTGTCTACTCATATACATGCTGTTGTCTACTCATATACATGATGTTGTCTACTCATATACATGCTGTTGTCTACTCATATACATGCTGTTGTCTACTCATATACATGCTGTTGTCTACTCATATACATGATGTTGTCTACTCATATACATGCTGTTGTCTACTCATATACATGTTGTTAGAATAGAATAGAATCCCTATTTCCAAGAAAACACAGTTCTTCACTTCACAACCTTCACATTATACATATATTTTGTAGCACATTGTGGAAAAACTTGTTCCAACCAGTCATCCTGATAAACAACAACATTCTTGTAAAACACAACTCTATAAGATAACTTGTAATCTTAGTAGCATAGCCCTTTTAAAGAAACTCATTTGTCACAGAGTGCTTAAGTGGTAAGGAAAAACTCCTAAAGCAGAAAAACCTGAAAAGGAACCAGACAGACCTGAGAAGAGCGCATCTTCTTCAGTCTGATAAACTATGATGAAAGCCCACGGTATGTGCTGTGTCAGAAGTAGTCCCTATGGTATTGTATAACACACTGTATTTTTCCACTCTGCGAATGGAGGGCAGCGCTGTCGAGTGGCTTTGTCACTTTGTGGGTTTAGAGTGGAGCAGATGACTCAATCAGGCTCGGCTGAGTGGAAAGACACTGATCTGACCCTAGACTCTATACACTCAGTCAGTCAGTCACACACACACACACACACACACACACACACACACACACACACACACACACACACACACACACACACACACACACACACACACACGCACGCACGCACGCACACACACACGCACACACACACTGATGGGAGGCCTAATGCCACTTAATCAAACAAAACAGGGAGGATTACAACACTATTCCCTAGAGCAGGGGTGTTCAACTCCCACCATACGAGGTCCAGAGCCTGCTGGTTTTCTGTTCTACCTGATTATTAATTGCACCCAATCAGTTCCCACTTAGAGGGAAACAATGAAAAAGCACAGTGGAACTGGTCCAGAGTTGAGTTTGAGGGCCCTGGAGAATGACTAAGACTAGGAGACACAGTTGTGGGGGAACCAGAGAGCAGAACAGAGCAGAAGAATCATCAACGCTACCAGCATCACTTTAATATGGAGAGAACCACTCTATTCTCAACCCCTATCTATAATATCAAACCTCTCCACGGTACCTGTTCATAAAGACTGAGATCTAAAGAAGCCATGTGCAATGGCTACACTTCATCTGGAGTGTCAAACAGCAGAGAGCCCCGGTCCTGAAAGAGGAAGAGAGACACAGAGACAGCTCTGCACACATCAGGAGCTCCAGCATTGGGGCTATACAGCTGGCAGGCTGTGCTGTGTACTCCGGGCTGTATAGCTCTGTGGAGGCTCCGTATGCCACCTGGGTTGAGCTGGGCCGGGGCTCTATCGTAAGCGCTAGCTAGCTAGCTGGCTCTAATTGAATGCTCATTGGGGTAATTGAGCCTCTCACTGCTCTCCGACTCCTCATGATGAAGACTGGGACCAGATGTCACTGAGCTGTCTCACATCTACTGCCAATCACGTACGGTTGCCCAGCGACAGATGGACGGCCAAAAGGATTCCGGAATGCAGCCGCGATTTCACTTCCAGTTCCAACTGTTCCAAGTCCCTGAGCGTTTCTGTGTGTGTGTGTGTGTGTGTGTGTGTGTGTGTGTGTGTATGAGAGAGAGCGTTCTAACAGCCGTTCACTGAGGTAAAAGATCCTCAGAGCCCATACTCACTCAACTACACCACATCAACCAACATTACGGGCTCTTAAAAATGTCCCTGTGTCCAGAACGCTCAACCCACCTACTTTGCAAGACATAGATACACATTTTAAAAACTTGAACCAATGAGCTTACTACTTTAGAAATACATTATTTCTACACTGCAACAACCAGTTCCTCAAATCCATTCAGTTTTGCACTACTTATTAGAATGTATTCTTTCCTTCAGCGGTGCTGGCAATTACAGTACTCCTGTGCCGATAGCTGCTATAAATATTCCCCCTCTGCCTCCCTCTGTCAGCCAGCTAAACAGTCTACAATCAGGAGCTGACAGCTTACTGAGCACCCAAGGAGAGGGAGAGAGCGAGAAAGAGAGAGGGTGGGAGTGAGGCGGCAAGAGGGAGAGAGGCAGGGCGTAGGAGGACGGAAGAAAGGGGGGTAGGTGGGATGACAGGGTGAGGGATTCAGAAAAAGCAATTGAAAGAAAGGAGGGGAGACACAGGGACAAAGGAGAGGGATGAAGTGGATAAAGGATGGAGAGAGACAGGTGGGAGTGTGTGTAGGAGAACATGCAGAGGAAAAGACAAAGGAGAGGGATGAAGAGGATAAAGGATGGAGAGAGACAGGTGGGAGTGTGTGTAGGAGAACATGCAGAGGAAAAGACAAAGGAGAGGGATGAAGAGGATAAAGGATGGAGAGAGACAGGTGGGAGTGTGGGTAGGAGAACATGCAGAGGAAAAGACAAAGGCGACCAGCAGGGGGAAACAGTGAGCAGAGCTCCTCTCTCATCTCTCTCTATTTTCCTTCTGTGTTGCCTTATTGCCAGACTAAACATCCCTCCTTTGAGGCCTGGTACACTCTTCTGTCCTGATGGATAACAGACTCAAGACAAATCTGAACAACAGCGACATCTTAAAAAACTAGTTGCTGCATAGTTTCTAGAATATTACTCAGTGTGTGTGTGTGTGTGTGTGTGTGTACATCTGCTGGACTCACCTGCCATCTGTTGGATCCCACTGAAGGCTCCAAGGTTACTGGAGGAGGTGGCCTGCTGGAGCAACTGAGGGAGAAAGAAAGAGAGGAGCGATAGAGAGATAGATAGATCGGAAAATAATAAAAGAGAGAGAAACAGAGTGAGATGGAGGGATTGGAAATACAAACATCACCCTCACTATATTTTCTCTGCTAGTATCCTCATGATCTTGGTAGCATTACTGCATGTGGGCTATATGCTATATAAACATTGAATATGACATCTTCTACTGTGCATTTAACCACTGAGTCACTGAGACATTTCAGAATAGAACACAGAGTAACTGTCAAAGAACTTATGTGCATTTACAACTTTGTACACCTATTTCCAAGTTTACAGGTTCAGGAAAGATCCTAGCTGTGATGAAGGGGACTCAAGGAAGAGTAGACTGGTCTGTTTCAGAGAAGTTGGGGACAGAAGTCTTAAAAGGTTTCATAGTGAAAGAGGAAGAGGGTCAGTTCTGAAAGAGGCTACCGAAGGAAGGGGGTCCTAAGAATGAGTTGAGAGGGGGGTTCTGAAAGAGGCTACCGAAGGAAGTCCCTGAAGAATGAGTTGAGAGGGGGTTCTGAAAGAGGCTACCGAAGGAAGGGGTCCTAAGAATGAGTTGAGAGGGGGTTCTGAAAGAGGCTACCAAAGGAAGGGGGTCCTAAGAATGAGTTGAGAGGGGGGTTCTGAAAGAGGCTACCAAAGGAAGGGGGTCCTAAGAATGAGTTGAGAGGGTGGTTCTGAAAGAGGCTACCGAAGGAAGGGGGTCCTAAGAATGAGTTGAGAGGGTGGTTCTGAAAGAGGCTACCGAAGGAAGGGGGTCCTAAGAATGAGTTGAGAGGGTGGTTCTGAAAGAGGCTACCGAAGAAAGGGGGTCCTAAGAATGAGTTGAGAGGGGGTTCTGAAAGAGGCTACCGAAGGAAGGGGTCCTAAGAATGAGTTGAGAGGGGGTTCTGAAAGAGGCTACCGAAGGAAGGGGGGTCCTAAGAATGAGTTGAGAGGGGGTTCTGAAAGAGGCTACCGAAGGAAGGGGGTCCTAAGAATGAGTTGAGAGGGTGGTTCTGAAAGAGGCTACCGAAGGAAGGGGTCCTAAGAATGGAAGGGGTTCTGTCCTAAGAATGAGTTGAGAGGGGTTCTGAAAGAGGCTACCGAAGGAAGGGGGTCCTAAGAATGAGTTTAGAGGGTGGTTCTGAAAGAGGCTACCGAAGGAAGGGGGTCCTAAGAATGAGTTGAGAGGGTGGTTCTGAAAGAGGCTACCGAAGGAAGGGGGTCCTAAGAATGAGTTGAGAGGGGGTTCTGAAAGAGGCTACCGAAGGAAGGGGTCCTAAGAATGAGTTGAGAGGGTGGTTCTGAAAGAGGCTACCGAAGGAAGGGGGTCCTAAGAATGAGTTGAGAGGGGGTTCTGAAAGAGGCTACCGAAGGAAGGGGGTCCTAAGAATGAGTTGAGAGGGTGGTTCTGAAAGAGGCTACCGAAGGAAGGGGGTCCTAAGAATGAGTTGAGAGGGGGTTCTGAAAGAGGCTACCGAAGGAAGGGGTCCTAAGAATGAGTTTAGAGGGTGGTTCTGAAAGAGGCTACCGAAGGAAGGGGGTCCTAAGAATGAGTTGAGAGGGTGGTTCTGAAAGAGGCTACCGAAGAAAGGGGTCCTAAGAATGAGTTGAGAGGGGGTTCTGAAAGAGGCTACCGAAGGAAGGGGGTCCTAAGAATGAGTTGAGAGGGGGGTTCTGAAAGAGGCTACCGAAGGAAGGGGGTCCTAAGAATGAGTTGAGAGGGTGGTTCTGAAAGAGGCTACCGAAGGAAGGGGGTCCTAAGAATGAGTTGAGAGGGTGGTTCTGAAAGAGGCTACCGAAGGAAGGGGGTCCTAAGAATGAGTTTAGAGGGGGGTTCTGAAATGCTATGAAGTACTGAAGCAGGGAGGGGGAATGAGGCTTCTGAAACACCACATGCCAATCTGTCAATCAATCACCGCTGTGACCCAATAGGATGACGATATTAGACATGGGAAAGACCTCTTACTGGATCACACCAACGATTGGCCCCGCCCATTGAACCTTTACCCCTATTATTCAAAGACCTCATTTCCCTGTCACGGAGGGGGAGTGGACCCTTAAGGGGGAAGAAGAGGGAAAGGGATAGGAAGCGGGTCTGACTCTCTGGGGGTGTGGACGGGGGGTCGGCGGTTGGCGACGGCAGGGAGGGTAGTGGGGGCGGGGAGGGTAGCACTGACTGCGGCGGCGACAGATGCGTTGGCTGCGGGGCTGCAGTAAGGGGTGGGCGACGCGGCGTGTCCTCTTACAGCCAGATACTGCGGGGTGAGGCCGCCCAGCCCTGTCAGACTCCCCCAGGTGGTGGCGTTGTTGAGCTGCTGCATCTGCTGAGCCAGCTGCTGCTGCAGGCGCCGCTGCTCCTTGTCCTTCTGCGTGTCGGCAAACTTCACCACGATGGGAGACGAGCAGCCCTGAGGAAGGGAGGAGGGAGGGTGGGAGGGAGGGTTCAGTATTGCACAAGGAATTTCCTGAATTCATATTCAAAATATACAAAAATTTGATTGGTTTCACAAGGAATTGGTTACAAACTAACCCTAACACAACATAGGTACAATGCACGCAGACACACACGTAACACGACATTAACAAGCACACACAACTAAGGGGAAGGGACTAGCTTCCCATAAGGGCCAGTTATCTTACAGTCCACAATGGGTTTATTTCCACAGAAAGCGATTTCCTGAGTTCTAAAAGTATTTCATCATCTCACGGAGTGGGGAAAAGAGAGAGCGAGATAGGTACGGGGAGACGGAGGTAGAGAGAGGGAACAGAGATGGTCAGAGGGACGGGGAGACGGAGATAGAGAGAGGGAACAGAGATGGTCAGAGGGACGGGGAGACGGAGGTAGAGAGAGAGAGAACAGAGATGGTCAGAGGGACGGGGAGACGGAGGTAGAGAGAGAGAGAACAGAGATGGTCAGAGGGACGGGGAGACGGAGGTAGAGAGAGAGAGAACAGAGATGGTCAGAGGGACGGGGAGACGGAGGTAGAGAGAGGGAACAAAGATGGTCAGAGAGACGGGGAGACGGAGGTAGAGAGAGGGAACAGAGGTGGTCAGAGGGACGGGGAGACGGAGGTAGAGAGAGGGAACAGAGATGGTCAGAGGGACGGGGAGACGGAGGTAGAGAGAGAGAACAGAGGTGGTCAGAGGGACGAGGAGACGGACGTAGAGAGAGAGAACAGAGATGGTCAGAGGGACGGGGAGACGGAGGTAGAGAGAGAGAACAGAGATGGTCAGAGCGACGGGGAGACGAAGGTAGAGAGAGAGAACAGAGATGGTCAGAGGGACGGGGAGACGGAGGTAGAGAGAGGGAACAGAGGTGGTCAGAGGGACGAGGAGACGGACGTAGAGAGAGAGAACAGAGATGGTCAGAGGGATGGGGAGACGGAGGTAGAGAGAGAGAACAGAGATGGTCAGAGGGACGGGGAGACGGAGGTAGAGAGAGAGAACAGAGATGGTCAGAGGGACGGGGAGACGGAGGTAGAGAGAGGGAACAGAGATGGTCAGAGGGACGAGGAGACGGACGTAGAGAGAGAGAACAGAGATGGTCAGAGGGACGGGGAGACGGAGGTAGAGAGAGAGAACAGAGATGGTCAGAGCGACGGGGAGACGAAGGTAGAGAGAGAGAACAGAGATGGTCAGAGGGACGGGGAGACGGAGGTAGAGAGAGGGAACAGAGGTGGTCAGAGGGACGAGGAGACGGATGGTCAGAGGGATGAGAGAGAGAACAGAGATGGTCAGAGGGATGGGGAGACGGAGGTAGAGAGAGAGAACAGAGATGGTCAGAGGGACGGGGAGACGGAGGTAGAGAGAGGGAACAGAGATGGTCAGAGGGACGGGGAGACGGAGGTAGAGAGAGAGAACAGAGATGGTCAGAGGGACAGGGAGACGGAGGTAGAGAGAGGGAACAGAGGTGGTCAGAGGGACGGGGAGACGGAGGTAGAGAGAGAGAACAGAGATGGTCAGAGGGGAAGGGAGACGGAGGTAGAGAGAGAGAACAGAGATGGTCAGAGGGATGGGGAGACGGAGGTAGAGAGAGAGAACAGAGATGGTCAGAGGGACAGGGAGACGGAGGTAGAGAGAGGGAACAGAGGTGGTCAGAGGGACGGGGAGACGGAGGTAAAGAGAGAGAACAGAGATGGTCAGAGGGACGAGGAGACGGAGGTAGAGAGAGGGAACAGAGGTGATCAGAGGGACGGGGAGACGGAGGTAGAGAGAGAGAACAGAGATGGTCAGAGGGGAAGGGAGACGGAGGTAGAGAGAGAGAACAGAGATTGTCAGAGGGACAGGGAGACGGAGGTAGAGAGAGGGAACAGAGGTGGTCAGAGGGACGGGGAGACGGAGGTAGAGAGAGAGAACAGAGATGGTCAGAGGGACGGGGAGACGGAGGTAGAGAGAGAGAACAGAGATGGTCAGAGGGACGGGGAGACGGAGGTAGAGAGAGGGAACAGAGGTGGTCAGAGGGACGGGGAGACGGAGGTAGAGAGAGAGAACAGAGATGGTCAGAGGGACGGGGAGACGGAGATAGAGAGAGGGAACAGAGGTGGTCAGAGGGACGGGGAGACGGAGGTAGAGAGAGAGAACAGAGATGGTCAGAGGGGAAGGGAGACGAGAGCGAGAGAAAGAGATTTAGAGAGCTTAGAGAGAGAGAGAGAATCAGAGCATTGTGTCCGTAAATGAGGTACATGTGTTTCTGTGTGTGTCACTCTTTCTCACTGTGTGTGTGTGTGTCAAATCAAATCATCAAATCAAATTTTATTTGTCACATACACATGGTTAGCAGATATTAATGCGAGTGTAGCGAAATGCTTGTGCTTCTAGTTCCGACAATGCAGTAATAACCAACAAGTAATCTAGCTAACAATTCCAAAACTACTACCTTATAGACACAAGTGTAAGGGGATAAGAATATGTACATAAAGATATATGAGTGAGTGATGGTACAGAGCGGCATAGGCAAGATACAGTAGATGGTATTGAGTGCAGTATATACATTTGAGATGAGTATGTAAACAAAGTGGCATAGTTAAAGTGGCTAGTGATACATGTATTACATAAAGATGCAGTAGATGATATAGAGTACAGTATATACACATACAGTATATACATACGAGATGAATAATGTAGGGTATGTAAACATTATATTAGGTAGCATTGTTTAAAGTGGCTAGTGATATATTTTACATCATTTCCCATCAATTCCCATTATTAAAGTGGCTGGAGTTGAGTCAGTGTGTTGGCAGCAGCCACTCAATGTTAGTGGTGGCTGTTTAACAGTCTGATGGCCTTGAGATAGAAGCTGTTTTTCAGTCTCTCGGTCCCAGCTTTGATGAACAGACAGTGGCTCGGGTGGTTGTTGTCCTTGATGATCTTTATGACCTTCCTGCGACATCGGGTGGTGTAGGTGTCCTGGAGGGCAGGTAGTTTGCCCCCGGTGATGCATTGTGCAGACCTCACTACCCTCTGGAGAGCCTTACGGTTGTGGGCGGAGCAGTTGCCGTACCAGGCGGTGATACAGCCCGACAGGATGCTCTCGATTGTGCATCTGTAGAAATTTGTGAGTGCTTTTGGTGACAAGCCAAATTTCTTCAGCCTCCTGAGGTTGAAGAGGCGCTGCTGCGCCTTCTTCACGATGCTGTCTGTGTGGGTGGACCAATTCAGTTTGTCTGTGATGTGTACGCCGAGGAACATAAAACTTACTACCCTCTCCACTACTGTTCCATCAATGTGGATAGGGGGGTGTTCCCTCTGCTGTTTCCTGAAGTCCACAATTTTTTTTTTTTTTTTTTAACCTTTATTTAACCAGGCAAGTCAGTTAAGAACAAATTCTTATTTTCAATGACGGCCTAGGAACAGTGGGTTAACTGCCTGTTCAGGGGCAGAACGACAGATTTGTACCTTGTCGGCTCAGGGGTTTGAACTTGCAACCCTCCGGTTACTAGTCCAGCGCTCTAACCACTAGGCTACCCTGCCGCATCTCCTTAGTTTTGTTGACGTTGAGTGTGAGGTTATTTTCCTGACACCACACTCCGAGGGCCCTCACCTCCTCCCTATAGGCCGTCTCGTCGTTGTTGGTAATCAAGCCTACCACTGTTGTGTCGTCCGCAAACTTGATGATTGAGTTGGAGGCGTGCGTGGCCACGCAGTCGTGGGTGAACAGGGAGTACAGGAGAGGGCTCAGAACGCACCCTTGTGGGGCCCCAGTGTTGAGGATCAGCGGGGTGGAAATGTTGTTGCCTACCCTCACCACCTGGGGGCGGCCCGTCAGGAAGTCCAGTACCCAGTTGCACAGGGCGGGGTCGAGACCCAGGGTCTCGAGCTTGATGACGAGCTTGGAGGGCACTATGGTGTTAAATGCCGAGCTGTAGTCGATGAACAGCATTCTCACATAGGTATTCCTCTTGTCCAGATGGGTTAGGGCAGTGTGCAGTGTGGTTGAGATTGCATCGTCTGTGGACCTATTTGGGCGGTAAGCAAATTGGAGTGGGTCTAGGGTGTCAGGTAGGGTGGAGGTGATATGGTCCTTGACTAGTCTCTCAAAGCACTTCATGATGACGGAAGTGAGTGCTACGGGGCGGTAGTCGTTTAGCTCAATTACCTTAGCTTTCTTGGGAACAGGAACAATGGTGGCCCTCTTGAAGCCTGTGGGAACAACAGACTGGGATAGGGATTGATTGAATATGTCCGTAAACACACCAGCCAGCTGGTCTGCGCATGCTCTGAGGGCGCGGCTGGGGATGCCGTCTGGGCCTGCAGCCTTGCGAGGGTTGACACGTTTAAATGTTTTCCTCACGTCGGCTGCAGTGAAGGAGAGTCTGCATGTTTTAGTTGCGGGCCGTGTCAGTGGCACTGTATTGTCCTCAAAGTGGGCAAAAAAGTTATTTAGTCTGCCTGGGAGCAAGACATCCTGGTCCGTGACTGGGCTGGTTTTCTTTTTGTAATTCGTGATTGACTGTAGAGCCTGCCACAAAGCTCTTGTGTCTGAGCCGTTTAATTGAGATTCTACTTTGTCTCTATACTGACGCTTAGCTTGTTTGATTGCCTTGCGGAGGGAATAGTTACACTGTTTGTATTCGGTCATGTTTCCGGTCACCTTGCCCTGATTAAAAGCAGTGGTTCGGGCTTTCAGTTTCACGCGAATGCTGCCATCAATCCACGGTTTCTGGTTTGGGAATGTTTTAATCGTTGCTATGGGAACGACATCTTCAACGCGCGTTCTAATGAACTCGCTTACCGAATCAGCGTATTCGTCAATGTTGTTGTCTGACGCAATACGAAACATATCCCAGTCCACGTGATGGAAGCAGTCTTGGAGTGTGGAATCAGATTGGTCGGACCAGCGTTGAACAGACCTCAGCGTGGGAGATTCTTGTTTTAGTTTCTGTCTGTAGGCAGGGATCAACAAAATGGAGTCGTGGTCAGCTTTTCCGAAAGGAGGGCGGGGCAGGGCCTTATATGCGTCGCGGAAGTTAGAATAGCAGTGATCCAAGGTTTTTCCAGCCCTGGTTGCGCAATCGATATGCTGATAAAATTTAGGGCGTCTTGTTTTCAGATTAGCCTTGTTAAAATCCCCAGCTACAATGAATTCAGCCTCCGGATAAATGGATTCCAGTTTGTAAAGAGTCAAATAAAGTTAGTTCAGAGCCATCGATGTGTCTGCTTGGGGGGGAATATATACGGCTGTGATTATAATCGAAGAGAATTCCCTTGGTAGATAATGCGGTCGACATTTGATTGTGATGAATTCTAAATCAGGTGAACAGAAGGACTTGAGTTCCTGTATGTTGTTATGATCACACCACGTCACGTTAACCATGAAGCATACGCCCCCACCCCTCTTCTTACCAGAAAGATGTTTGTTTCTGTCGGCGCGATGCGTGGAGAAACCAGCTGGCTGCACCGTTTCTGATAGCGTCTCTCCAGTGAGCCATGTTTCCGTGAAGCAAAGAACGTTACAGTCTCTGATGTCCCTCTGGAATGCTACCCTTGCTCGGATTTCATCAACCTTGTTGTCAAGAGACTGGACATTGGCGAGAAGAATGCTAGGGAGTGGTGCACGATGTGCCCGTCTCCGGAGTCTGACCAGAAGACCGCTCCGTTCCCCCCTTTTACGATGTCGTTTTTTGGGGTCGCCGGCTGGGATCCATTCCGTTGTCCTGGGTGAAAGGCAGAACACAGGATCCGCTTCGCGAAAGTCATATTCTTGGTCGTACTGATGGTGAGTTGACGCTGCTCTTATGTTCAGTAGTTCTTCTCGACTGTATGTAATGAAACCTAAGATGACCTGGGGTACTAATGTAAGAAATAACACGTAAAAAACAAAAAACTGCATAGTTTCCTAGGAACGCGAAGCGAGGCGGCCATCTCTGTCGGCGCCGGAAGTTCAGCTGCAATATGCTGATGACAGAGGATCTTCTACCTCAGTGAATGGCTGTTAGAACGCTCTCACACACACACACACACACACACACACACACACACACACACACACACACACACACACACACACAAAGCAGTAACATAAAAGACACAGCAGCAGTGATGTAGCTACAGAGGACACTAAACCACAGACATTATAATCTATCATATCACACCAGTACATTACTCACGCTGAAATCAAAGCCTAACTGGGGGCAAAACCTGCTCAAACACACAATCTGCCACGGGAGAATAAAACGGTTTTAATTGAAACATTTAGTTGGAGGCGAGTTTTCAGACTCAGTCAGGGAGTTTGTGACAGTGTTTGGCTCATACTGTGATCGCCATCCTAACCAGATGGCATATTATATCACCTCTCTATCATACTGTAGGGCTGGCCTGTGTCTATCTGAGTTTGGGTGTGTATGTCTCTCACTGTGTGTTCATCTCTGAGGGTTTGACTGTATCTATCAGCCGATGAACATGTCTCTTTAGCTGAAGACAGCTCAGGCATATTTACTCCCTCTCTCCAGCACTTATTTCCAGCTAGACGAGAGATAAAGAAGGGAGAAAATTGCATTCGGAGGAGAGTCAGTCAGGGGCCTCTTGTGTTAGAGCGCATTCCACCTGGAGACAGGCCTTTCTCTTTCTCTCTCTCTGTCTGCTAAATATCTCATTACTCCAGCTGACACCCAGCAGGCCGGGAAAACACGACCCAGAATGAGAGGCCGATCCTGGGAGGGGGTGGAGAAGCAGGGGTCATAGAGCTCCAGAGATTGATACTCGAGTGATTCGGGCTAAATCATGGCCTTTCTCTAAGGGGGGGGGGATTTCCGACCTGAGTTAAGCGTGTGTAAATGGAACATAATTCCCCTTTTATGCACTTTACTCTCAATGTGTATTCTGACCTTGAACTTAAGCATGAGAATAGCATGCTACTCACCCGCTATTCGTTTAGGGGGAGATGGAATAAATGAAGGTGTGGCGGAAGTGTGTCTACAGATATGCCATATTCCCTAATAATTCCACCACCTTCACACGCAAATAATATCAACTTTCCCACAGTAAGGTTTATGAAATGCTGTGCCGTTATGCAGAATTTAATTGTACAGCCTTTTAACTTGTAGGGATGGGCACTCTCGATTATCTTAATTATAGGCTACCCCGACTTTCTCTATTTCCTGTTTCTATCATGTTAAATATTAGCCACTATCAGTATCGACCGTCAGTAGCCCTAGTAACCACACACATTCAACTACTGTTAGTTCCCTTCAGTTGGTATAGCCGACATTATCATTCAATTGAATTACATTGTTTAGTTTACCTTCATTTGCTTCCTCTGTAAATGCCGTCACGGCCATGTGGTTGTTGCTAAGGCTCATTAGTACTAGTTGATAATATATTTTAAAAATATTTTTGCTAATCTAAATGGTTACGAGTGGAGCGCAGACCAAGCCGTAACAGTTTGAACCCGATGCATACTTGTCCGGGTCATCCCACAACCTGGTCTCAGAGCATTTCATATTATTCTGGAGGTAAATCCTTTTAGTATGATATGTTACATTTCATATGGTATGTATTAATTTGTGGATTTTCCATCACCGATTTTGAATGTTACTGTATGTTACGAAGTTGCAAAAGGCACAATATGTTACGAATTTGCAAAATGTACTAAATGTTACGAATTTGCAAAGGGTATAATATGTTACAAATTCTAGCTAGGTAGCTAAAGTTAGCTAGCTGGCTAACATTAGCTAGGCTAGGGGTAAGGTTGAATTAAAAACATTTTTTTTTTTTAAATATTTGACCTTTATTTAACCAGGTAGGCTAGTTGAGAACAAGTTCTCATTTGCAACTGAGACCTGGCCAAGATAAAGCAAAGCAGTTCGACACATACAACAACACAGAGTTACACATGGAATAAATAAACATACAATCAATAATACAGTAGGAAAAATCTATATACTGCATGTGCAAATGAGGTAGGATAAGAGAGGTAAGGCAATAAATAGGAGGCACAGTAATTACAATATAGCAATTAAACACTGGAATGGTAGGATGTGCAGACGATGAATGTGCAAGTTGAGATACTGAGGTGCAAAGGAGCAAGATAAATAAATACATACGTATGGGGATGAGGTAGATTGGATGGGCTATTTACAGATGAGCTATGTACAGGTGCAGTCAGCTATGTACAGGTGCAGTGATCTGTGAGCTGCTCTGACAGCTGGTGCATAAAGCTAGTGAGGCAGGTAAGAGTCTCCAGCTTCAGAGATTTTTGCAGTTCGTTCCAGTCATTGGCAGCAGAGAACTGGAAGGAGAGGCGGCCAAAGGAAGAATAGGCTTTGGGGGTGACCAGTGAGATATACTTGCTGGAGTGCGTGCTACGGGTGGGTGCTGCTACGGTGACCAGTGAGCTGAGATAAGGCCCCCTTTACCTAGCAGAGACTTGTAGATGACCTGGAGCCAGTGGGTTTGGCGACGAGTATGAAGCGAGGGCCAGCCAACGAGAGCATAGAGGTTGCAGTGGTGGGTAGTATCTGGGGCTTTGGTGGTAAAACGGACGGCACTGTGATAGACTACATCCAGATTGCTGAGTAGTGTGTTGGAGGCTATTTTGTAAATGACATCGCCGAAGTCAAGGATTGTTAGGATAGTCAGTTTTACGAGGGTATGTTTGGCAGCATGAGTGAAGGATGCTTTGTTGAGAAATAGGAAGCCAATTCTAGATTTAATTTTGGATTGGAGATGTTTAATGTGAGTCTGGAAGGAGAGTTTACAGTCTAACCAGACACCTAGGTATTTGTAGTTGTCCATATATTGTCCACAAGTCAGAACCGTCCAGAGTAGTGATGCTGGATGGGCGGGCAGGCGTGGGCAGCGATCGGTTGAAGAGCATGCATTTAGTTTTACTTGCATTTAAGAGCAGTTGGTTAAGAGTTCAGTTAAAGGGTTAAGGTTAGGGTAGCGTTAGCTAAAATGTTTAAGGTTAGGGTTCGGGGAAGGGTTAGCTAACATGCTGAATAGCTAAAAAAAAGTAGTAAGTAGTTGAAAAGTTGCTAATTAGCTAAAGTCGTCCGTGAAGAGATTTCAACTCACATCTTTGGATTGATCGACGTTCGCGCGTTATACGTCCGATCAAATACCCTACTTTCGTTTCTGCCTTAATTAACCATCTGTCTTATGTAACCATACCAAACATATCATACTAAATTAGGTGTCCCGGATTTACTTTCACTATGTTACGTCTAGTCTATAAGACCAGGCTGCATCCCACAGTTCCATGGTTAGTGCAGGCAATAGACGAGAGCATAGCCTACTATTGTACACTATTCTCCCTATTATAATTCTATGTACACTAATCTTCTAACATTACCATGGAGAGTCTCAATTTGGTGTTTGTCCCATTTTGTGAAATCTTGGTTGGTGAGAGGACCCCAGACCTCACAACAATAAAGGGCAATGGGTTCTATAACTGATTCATGTATTTTTTTGCCAGATCCTAATTGGTACGTTGAATTTTATGTTCCTTTTGATGGCATAGAAGGCCCTTCTTGCCTTGTCTCTCAGCTCGTTTACAGCTTTGCGGAAGTTACCTGTGGCACTGATGTTTAGGCCGAGGTATGTATATAGTTATTTGTTTGCTCTAGGGCAATGGTGTCTAGATGGAGTTTGTATTTGTGGTCCTGAAAACTGGACCTTTTTTGGAAAACCATTATTTTAGCTGTCAGGGCCCAGGTCTGACAGAATATGTGCAGAATTTCTAGGTGCTGCTGTAGGCCCTCCTTGGTTGGGGACAGAAGCACCAGATCATCAGCAAACAGTACACAGACAGTACACAAACAGTACACATTTGACATCAGATTCTAGTAGGGTGAGGCCAGGTGCTGCAGACTGTTCTAGTGCCATTGCCAATTCATTGATATATGTTGAAGAGGGTTGGGCTTAAGCTGCATCCCTGCCTCACCCCACAGCCATGTGGAAAGAAATGTATGTTTTTTTTGCCTATTTTAACCTCATACTTGTTGTTTGTGTACATGTATTTTATAATGTTGTATGTTTCTCCCCCAACACCACTTTCTATCAATTTGTATAGCAGATTCTCATGCCAAATTTAGTAAAATGTTTTTTGAAATCAACAAAGCATGAGAAGACTTTGCCTTTGTTTTGTTTTGTTTGTTTGTCAATTAGGGTGTGCAGGGTGAATACGTGGTCTGTCGTACAGTAATTTGGTAATAAGACTATTTGACATTTGCTCAGTACATTGTTTTCCCTGAGGAAATGTACGAGTCTGCTGCTAATGATAATTTGTATTTTTATTTATTTAACATTTATTTAACTAGGCAAGTCAGTTAAGAACAAATTCTTATTTACAATGACGGCCTACCAAAAGGCAAAACGCCTTGTGCGGCGACAGGGGCATGGGATAATTTATTTGATTTTATTTAATTTTTTTCAACATTATAAATATAGGACAAAACACACATCACAACGAGACAACACAACACTACATAAAGAGAGACCTAAGACAACAATGTAGCAGTGATGTGTCCTATTGGTGGCATATCTGATGGCCGAATGTTAAAGAACATCTAGCCGCTCGAGAGCACCCTTACCTGGCGATCTCTAAATTATGTCTCCGTAATCTAGCATGGGTATGATGGTCATCTGAATCAGGGTTAGTTTGGCAGCTGGGGTGAAAGAAGAGCGATTACGATAGAGGAAACCAAGTGCAGAGGATTTTGCAGAGGATTTTCCCAAGGTTGCTGTTGACCCATATCCCATAGTAGTTATTGGGGTCAAATTTGTCTCCACTTTTGTGGGTTGGGGTGACCAGTCCATGGATCCAAATATCAGGGAAGATGCCAGATCTAAGGATGATGTTAAAGAGTTTAAAGTCTAGCCAATTGGAATTTGTGGTCTGCATATTTGATCATTTTATTGAGGATACCATCAACACCACAGGCCTTTTTGGGTTGGAGGGTTTATATTTTGTCATTTTGTTCATTCAATGTAATTGGAGAATCCAGTGGGTTCTGGTCGTCTTTAATAGTTGATTCTAAGATTTGTATTTTATCATGTATATATTTTTGCAGTTTGTTCTTTGTTCCAAAAAGATTTGAGAAGTATGGGGATTGTAGTTGGAAGATATAGGTAGCACACAGGAGGACATTTTTCTCCATTGAGATCCTTTTGAATTTCTAGCCAAATGTAAAATGTTCCTGTTCTGATTAATTTAATAGAGTGAGTCAGGGTCTGAGGTGGCATAACCCCCTGAGCTTTTTCACTCACTCCCTTGAGTGCTGTGGCCACCCCGCAGAGAATCCAGCAGAACAGGCCACCTCAGACCCTGACCAGAGCCTCGACATCACAGCAGAACAGCCCATCTCAGACCCTGACCAGTGCCTCGACATTACAGCAGAACAGCCCATCTCAGACCCTGACCATAGCCTCGACATCACAGCAGAACAGCCCATCTCAGACCCTGACCATAGCCTCGACATCACAGCAGAACAGCCCACCTCAGACCCTGACCATAGCCTCGACATCACAGCAGAACAGCCCACCTCAGACCCTAACCAGTGCCTCGACATCACAGCAGAACAGGACACCTCAGACCCTAACCAGTGCCTCGACATTACAGCAGAACAGCCCATCTCAGACCCTGACCATAGCCTCGACATCACAGCAGAACAGCCCATCTCAGACCCTGACCATAGCCTCGACATCACAGCAGAACAGCCCACCTCAGACCCTGACCATAGCCTCGACATCACAGTAGAACAGCCCACCTCAGACCCTGACCATAGCCTTGACAACACAGCAGAACAGCCCACCTCGACCCTAGCAGAACAGCCCACCTCAGACCCTAACCAGTGCCTCGACATCACAGCAGAACAGGACACCTCAGACCCTAACCAGTGCCTCGACATCACAGCAGAACAGCCCATCTCAGACCCTGACCATATCCTCGACATCACAGCAGAACAGCCCACCTCAGACCCTAACCAGTGCCTTGACATCACAGCAGGACAGCCCACCTCAGACCCTGACCATAGCCTCGACATCACAGTAGAACAGCCCACCTCAGACCCTGACCATAGCCTCGACATCACAGCAGAACAGCCCACCTCAGACCCTAACCAGTGCCTCGACATCACAGCAGAACAGGACACCTCAGACCCTAACCAGTGCCTCGACATTACAGCAGAACAGCCCATCTCAGACCCTGACCATAGCCTCGACATCACAGCAGAACAGCCCATCTCAGACCCTGACCATAGCCTCGACATCACAGCAGAACAGCTGGTTCATGTTGGTTCATTTGTTAGATATTACTGCACTGTCAGAGCTGGAAGCACAAGCATTTTCCTACACCCACAATAACATGGGTGTAGTTTGTAGCCAATACAATTTGATTTGAAATGAAGAACCAAGCCCAGGGGATCCGCCCCCTCTGAGCATCCCCTTTGTCAGCCACCCTGATAGCCCCCCTACACCCACTGAAGACAAACACAAACCACAGATTGTACTTGTTATGGATTTAAACAGGAAATATATACAAGAAAATAAACATATTTTCTCCCTCCCTCCCTCCCTCCCTCCCTCCCTCCCTCCCCTCTCTCTCTCTCTCTCTCCCTCCCTCTCTCCCTCCCTCCCTCCCTCCCTCCCTCCCTCCCTCCCTCCTAATAAAACAGGGCTCAACATCAGTAGGATAAGAGCATCTGCTAAGTGAATAAAATGTAAAAAAGATTTTATATATATATATATATATATATATATATATATATATGTAAATGCAATAGGTAGATGATAGAGAGAATACCTTAGAAGTATTCCTGAGTGGCGCAGTGGTCTAAGGCACTGCATCTCAGTGCTAGAGGCGTCACTATAGATCCTGGTAGACAACCGGCCGTGATCGGGAGTCCCATAGGGTGGCGCATAATTGGCCCAACGTCATCTGGGTTAGGGGAGGGTTTGGCCGGGGTAGGCCATCATTGTAAAATATGAATTTGTTCTTAACTGACTTGCCTAGTTAAATAAGGGGATGATATATGTAGCCTTATATGGTCAGTCAGACTTATACATATAAACAGGTTAGCTGACAATGTGGCAGAAGGCTGTGTGTTGTTGTGGTTCTGGATGGCCAGTTGGTTAGCAACAATGACAAGCTGCCATGTGAGGAATTGTAGGTGGCGCGTTTCAGCTATTTTTATCTTGTTCTAGAGGTGTTTTGACTGACGTCACGTCTATGCTAATATGGCTCAAATTTGCTAGCTAGCTAAACGACAACTGTAATGACGTACACTATATATACAACAGTATGTGGACCCAAATTAGTGGATTCGGGCTATTTCAGTCAAACCCGTTGCTGACAGGTGTATAAAATTGAGTACACAGCCATTCAATCTCCATAGTCAAACATTGGCAGTAGAATGTCTTTACTGAAGAGCTCAGTGACTTTCAACGTGGCACCGTCATAGGATGCCACCTTTCCAACAAGTCAGTTCATCAAAATTCATCAAACAACGGCTCAGCCGCAAAGTGGTAAGCCACACGAGGCCACAGAAGGAGACCACCGATTGCTGAAGCGTGTAAAAATCGAGTTCCAAACTGGCTCGGTAAGCAACGTCAGCACAAGAACTGTTCATCAGGAGCTTTATGAAATGGGTTTCCATTGCCGAGCACAAGTCTAAGATGGTGATGTGCAATGCCAAGCGTTGGCTGAAGTGGTGTAAAGCTCGCCACCAATGGACTCTGGAGCAGTGGAAACGCCTTCTCTGGAGGGATGAATCACGCTTCACCATTTGGCAGTTCGTGAGACGAATCTGTGTTTGGTGGATGCCAGGAGAATGCTACCTCCCTGAGTGCATAGTGTCAAATGCAGAGTTTGGTGGAAGAGGAATAATGGTCTGGGGATGTTTTTCATGGTTCGGGCTAGGCCCTTAGCTCCAGTGAAGGGAAATCTTAAAGGTAAAGCATACAATGACATTCTAGATGATTCTGTGGGGAACAGTTTGGGGAAGGTTCTTTCCTGTTTCCACATGAAAATGCCCCCGTGCACAAAGTGAGATCCATACAGAAATGGTTTGTCGAGATTGGTGTGGAATAACATGACTGGCCTGCACAGAGCCCTGACCTCAACCACATCGAACACCTTTAGGATGAATTGGAACGCCGACTGCGAGCCAGGCCTAATCGCCCAACATCAATGCCCGACCTCTCTAATGCTCTCGTGGCTGAATGGAAGCAAGTCTCCGCAGTTCCAAAACCTAGCGGAAAGCCTTCTCAGAAGAGTGGAGGCTGTTATAGCGGCAAAGGGGGGACCAATTCCATATTAATGCCCATGATTTTGGAATGAGATGTTCGACGAGCAGGTGTCCACATACGTTTGGTCATGTAGTGTATTTGAGAGACAATTGCTCATTGTGCAATACTATTTATGGTTTCAAAAAACATTGGAGATGAAATATAGTTTACATATTGTCAACCGTCTAAGCCAATCATCTGTTTTGCCCCATAGTTGCGCATGCGTGAGTTTTGTTGCTAAACAACCAACCCATCTATAGGACTATGAGCTTGTTAGTTTTAATGGGCTGGTGGTAAATAGCAGACACAGAGACGGCTGTTTCTCTGCTATACCTCCCTCACTGTGTCAATCTCTCCATCCCTACATCCCTATTTTTTCTCCCATTAACTTGTCTAGTTTGTCCAGTCTCCAAACATACATGGCTGTGTTTCCTCACTCACAATCCACTTACTGTGTTGTGCGTATCCTTGGTCTCTAGAAGTCCTGATATTAGCCAGGGCCGGCCCTAGCTTTTGGGGGCCCTGAGCGAGATTTGGTTGTGGAGGTCAAAACATTTTGGCCCCCCCTCTTGACAGCAGAGAGAAACATTTACATTTTAAAGTACATTTTCAGAAATTCTACACATTTTGCCATGGGATGGAGAGCCATTTCTGAGTCATTTTACAGCTCATTTCCTGCAGTTCTAGCCATTTTGACATGGGGCAGAAAGAATATGTGGCAGTTCTAGCCATTTTGACATGGGGCAGAAAGAATATGTGGCAGTTCTAGCCATTTTAACATGGGGCAGAAAGAATATGTGGCAGTTCTAGCCATTTTGACATGGGGCAGAAAGAATATGTGGCAGTTCTAGCCATTTTGACATGGGGCAGAAAGAATATGTGGCAGTTCTAGCCATTTTAACATGGGGCAGAAAGAATATGTGGCAGTTCTAGCCATTTTGACATGGGGCAGAAAGAATATGTGGCAGTTCTAGCCATTTTAACATGGGGCAGAAAGAATATGTGGCAGTTCTAGCCATTTTGACATGGGGCAGAAAGAATATGTGGCAGTTCTAGCCATTTTGACATGGGGCAGAAAGAATATGTGGCAGTTCTAGCCATTTTGACATGGGGCAGAAAGAATATGTGGTAGTTCTAGCCATTTTGACATGGGGCAGAAAGAATATGTGGCAGTTCTAGCCATTTTGACATGGGGCAGAAAGAATATGTGGCAGTTCTAGCCATTTTGACATGGGGCAGAAAGAATATGTGGCAGTTCTAGAGCAAATTTCCTGCACAACCTAATTTTGAAATTGCACCAAGTGTACTCTACTATTCTAAATCTCAACAGTAAGTTGAGTTTCCCCCCACAAAATCTTCTTTGCTTAAGTCACTTATGTCACTTATACCTGGAGCCGGCCCTGACATTAGCCAGAGCAGAGGGAACAGCCCTCTAACCACTCAAACAGCCTTTATAGGCAGGATGAATATTATACACACAGCCACAAATCACCAGGCTTTACAGAGCACCGTGAGTAACACAAATACAACCACATTAGTCTGCCCTACTTCTCTCCACCGGGAACAGTCAACATCCGCCTCTCTCTCTGTGTTTGTGTGTGCGCACATGCGTGCACGTGTGTGTGTGTGCGTACATGGGTGTGTAAATGAATGTGCTTTCTCGTAAATGACCTGTCCTGTCCATATCCACTTTCAAAATGCCGTGACATTCATAAAGTGTGTGTGTGTGTGTGTGTGTGTGTGTGTGTGTGTGTGTGTGTGTGTGTGTGTGTGTGTGTCCTGAATGCCAGAGTATAATGAGAATGGATACGACAGTGACAAGGCCATTAGTGAAAGGCAAAGTCACACAAATACACATAGAAATGCACACACACAGGCTCACAATCTAAAACAGTGGGGGATGATAGAGCCAAGACAATAACCAAACTCTATTTACCAATCCTCATTCGGACCCAAAGTAATTACTTTTAAATTGCAAACTGGGGACATTACAAAAACGGTGCAGCAATTTGGGTCCTGCCCAGAGCTAGTCAGCAGCATGTTTTTCACATGGAAATTAACATTTGTTCCATTATCATTGTCCACTGCAATCTCTGCCTCCTGTTTGGGGCTTTATGTGTGTGTGAAATATTGGGAAAGTTAACTGGGCCATGGTACAGAAGGTTATGATGGTATAAATAGTATAAACACTGATTACACACACACACACACACACACGCACACACGCACACACAGACATACTGAGACACAAAGGGACGCCACAGACAGCCCTTTTCCTGTCAGGGTCACAGCACATCAATATGGATGACTACCATCATCATCAGCCATAATGAGAGAGCCACTAAGGTGACTGTCAATCTCTGTCTTTAATACACTGTGTCATTACCAGATCGCTTGCTCGCACACACACACACACACACACACACACACACACACACACACACACACACACACACACACACACACACACACACACACACACACACACACACACACACACACACACACACACACACCTGACCAAGGCCCTGTAATTCTCCTGCAATCACATCCCTGTCATCTCCTACTTTCAAAACCCTACAAACTGACAAGGACACCACAGCCCACACAGACACACTCCCAATGGCCATCGATAGAGAGGTCATAGGGTCACTGATGGGGGTCCTGTCTAAATGTGGGCGTCTATAATGCTGCCTGTCTCATCTCTTCTCTTTCTGAGGAGTGTGACATCCTTAACAGAGCCAGTCAGGCTGATCAGTGTGATCTGGGGTCCTTGCTGATGTTATCTTGTCTGTTTTGACAAAAATTTTTCCAAAGATTTTATGTCATTTATTTTTCTGGGAAGAATGACTGCTGTTCCCGGTTTTGAAAGTGACTTTTCTTCTTTTCCTATGTTGACATATTTGGCCAAAGGATGACGAGCATCTGACAGCATCCGACAGATTCTATCACACAGAGATAGAGAGATGGCGAGAGAGATGGAGAGATGGCGAGAGAGATGGAGAGATGGCGAGAGATGGAGAGATGGCGAAAGAGATGGAGAGATGGCGAGAGAGATGGAGAGATGGCGAGAGAGATGGAGAGATGGCGAGAGAGATGGAGAGATGGCGAGAGATGGAGAGATGGAGAGAGAGAGATGGAGAGATGGAGAGATGGAGAGATGGAGAGAGAGAGATGGAGAGATGGCGAGAGATGGAGAGATATGGAGAGATGGCAAGAGAGATGGAGAGATGGAGAGATGGCGAGAGCTGGAGAGATGGCAAGAGAGATGGAGAGATGGCGAGAGCTGGAGAGATGGCAAGAGAGATGGAGAGATGGCGAGAGAGATGGAGAGATGGAGAGATATGGAGAGATGGCAAGAGAGATGGAGAGATGGAGAGATGGCGAGAGCTGTAGAGATGGCAAGAGAGATGGAGAGATAGCGAGAGAGATGGAGAGATGGAGAGAGATGGAGAGATGGCGAGAGATGGAGAGATGGCGAGAGAGATGGAGAGATGGCGAGAGAGATGGAGAGATAGAGAGAGATGGAGAGATGGCGAGAGATGGAGAGATGGAGAGAGAGATGGAGAGATGGCGAGAGAGATGGAGAGATAGAGAGAGATGGAGAGATGGCGAGAGAGATGGAGAGATAGAGAGAGATGGAGAGATGGCGAGAGATGGAGAGATGGCGAGAGAGATGGAGAGATGGCGAGATAGAGAGAGATGGAGAGATGCGAGAGAGATGGAGAGATGGAGAGATAGAGAGAGATGGAGAGATGGCGAGAGAGATGGAGAGATATGGAGAGATGGCGAGAGATGGAGAGATGGAGAGAGAGATGGAGAGATGGCGAGAGATGGAGAGATGGCGAGAGAGATGGAGAGATGGAGAGAGAGATGGAGAGATGGCGAGAGATGGAGAGATGGCGAGAGAGATGGAGAGATGGCGAGATAGAGAGAGATGGAGAGATGGCGAGAGAGATGGAGAGATAGGGAGAGATGGCGAGAGATGGAGAGATGGCGAGAGATGAAGAGATGGCGAGAGAGATGGAGAGATAGAGAGAGATGGAGAGATGGCGAGAGAGATGGAGAGATGTCGAGAGAGATGGAGAGATGGCGAGAGATGGAGAGATGGCGAGAGAGATGGAGAGATGGAGAGAGATGGAGAGATGGCGAGAGATGGAGAGATGGCGAGATAGAGAGAGATGGAGAGATGCGAGAGAGATGGAGAGATAGAGAGATGGAGAGATGGCGAGAGAGATGGAGAGATAGAGAGAGATGGAGAGATGGCGAGAGATGGAGAGATGGAGAGATGGCGAGAGATGGAGAGATGGCGAGAGAGATGGAGAGATGGAGAGAGAGATGGAGAGATGGAGAGAGAGATGGAGAGATGGCAGGAGATGGAGAGATGGCGAGAGATGGAGAGATGGAGAGATGGCGAGAGATGGAGAGATGGCGAGAGAGATGGAGAGATGGCGAGATAGAGAGAGATGTAGAGATGGCGAGAGAGATGGAGAGATGGCGAGAGATGGAGAGATGGCGAGAGAGATGGCGAGATAGAAAGAGATGGAGAGATGGCGAGAGAGATGGAGAGATGGCGAGAGATGGAGAGATGGCGAGAGAGATGGAGAGATGGAGAGATAGAGAGAGATGGAGAGATGGCGAGATAGAGAGAGATGGCGAGAGAGAGAGAGAGATGGAGAGATGGCGAGAGATGGAGAGATGGCGAGAGATGGAGAGATGGAGAGATGGCGAGAGAGATGGAGAGATGGCGAGAGATGGAGAGATGGCGAGAGATGGAGAGATGGCGGGAGAGATGGAGAGATGGCGAGAGATGGAGAGATGGCGAGAGATGGAGAGAGAGATGGAGAGATGGCAAGAGATGGAGAGATCGAGAGAGAGATGGAGAGATGGCGAGAGAGATGGCGAGATGGAGAGATAGAGAGAGATGGAGAGATGGAGAGATGGCGAGAGATGGAGAGATGGCGAGAGATGGAGAGATGGCGAGAGAGATGGAGAGATGGCGAGAGAGATGGAGAGATGGAGAGATGAGAGAGAGATGGAGAGATGGCGAGAGAGATGGAGAGATGGCGAGATAGAGAGATGGAGAGATGGCGAGAGATGGAGAGATGGCGAGAGATGGAGAGATGGCGAGAGATGGAGAGATGGCGAGAGATGGAGAGATGGCGAGAGAGATGGAGAGATGGCGAGAGAGATGGAGAGATGGAGAGAGATGGAGAGATGGCGAGATAGAGAGAGATGGCAAGAGAGAGAGAGATGGAGAGATGGCGAGAGATGGAGAGATGGCGAGAGATGGAGAGATGGAGAGATGGAGAGATGGCGAGAGAGATGGAGAGATGGCGAGAGATGGAGAGATGGCGAGAGATGGAGAGATGGAGAGATGGCGAGAGAGATGGAGAGATGGCGAGAGATGGAGAGATGGAGAGAGAGATGGACAGATGGCAAGAGATGGAGAGATGGAGAGAGAGATGGAGAGATGGCTAGAGAGATGGAGAGATGGAGAGATAGAGAGAGATGGAGAGATGGAGAGATGGCGAGAGATGGAGAGATATGGAGAGATGGCGAGAGAGATGGAGAGATGGCGAGAGAGATGGAGAGATAGAGAGATGGAGAGATGGAGAGATGGCGAGAGAGATGGAGAGATGGCGAGATAGAGAGAGATGGAGAGATGGCGAGAGATGGAGAGATGGCGAGAGATGGAGAGATGGCGAGAGATGGAGAGATGGCGATAGAGATGGAGAGATGGCGAGAGAGATGGAGAGATGGCGAGAGATGGCGAGAGAGATGGAGAGATGGCGAGATAGATGGAGAGATGGCGAGATAGAGAGAGATGGAGAGATGGCGAGAGATGGAGAGATGGCGAGAGATGGAGAGATGGCGAGAGATGGAGAGATGGCGAGAGAGATGGAGAGATGGCGAGAGAGATGGAGAGATGGCGAGAGAGATGGCGAGAGAGATGGAGAGATGGCGAGATAGAGAGAGATGGAGAGATGGCGAGAGAGATGGAGAGATGGCGAGAGATGGAGAGATGGCGAGAGATGGAGAGATGGAGAGATGGAGAGATGAGATGATGGAGAGATGGAGAGATGGAGAGATGGATGGAGAGATGGAGAGATAGGAGAGATGGAGAGATGGAGAGATGGAGAGATGGAGAGATGGAGATGGAGATGGCGAGAGATGGAGAGATGGCGAGAGAGATGGAGAGATGGCGATAGAGATGGAGAGATGGAGAGAGATGGAGAGATGGCGAGAGATGGCGAGAGAGATGGAGAGATGGCGAGATAGATGGAGAGATGGCGAGATAGAGAGAGATGGAGAGATGGAGAGATGGCGAGAGATGGAGAGATGGCGAGAGATGGAGAGATGGCGAGAGATGGAGAGATGGCGAGAGAGATGGAGAGATGGCGAGAGAGATGGAGAGATGGCGAGAGAGATGGCGAGAGAGATGGAGAGATGGCGAGATAGAGAGAGATGGAGAGATGGCGAGAGAGATGGAGAGATGGCGAGAGATGGAGAGATGGCGAGAGATGGAGAGATGGAGAGATGGAGAGATAGAGAGAGATGGAGAGATGGAGAGATGGCGAGAGAGATGGAGAGATGGAGAGATAGAGAGAGATGGAGAGATGGAGAGAGAGATGGAGAGATGGCGAGATAGAGAGAGATGGAGAGATGGCGAGAGATGGAGAGATGGCGAGAGATGGAGAGATGGCGAGAGATGGAGAGATGGCGAGAGATGGAGAGATGGCGATAGAGATGGAGAGATGGCGAGAGATGGAGAGATGGCGAGAGATGGCGAGAGAGATGGAGAGATGGCGAGATAGATGGAGAGATGGCGAGATAGAGAGAGATGGAGAGATGGCGAGAGATGGAGAGATGGCGAGAGATGGAGAGATGGCGAGAGATGGAGAGATGGAGAGAGAGAGATGGAGAGATGGCGAGAGATGGAGAGATGGAGAGATGGCGAGAGAGATGGAGAGATGGCGAGATGGCGAGAGAGATGGAGAGATGGCGAGAGAGATGGAGAGATGGCGAGAGATGGAGAGATGGCGAGAGATGGAGAGATGGAGAGAGATGGAGAGATGGAGAGATGGAGAGATGGAGAGATGGAGAGATGGAGAGATGGCGAGATGGAGAGATGGAGAGATGGAGAGATGGATGGAGAGATGGAGATGGCGAGAGATGGAGAGATGGAGAGAGAGATGGAGAGATGGCGAGAGATGGAGAGATGGCGAGAGAGATGGAGAGATGGCGAGAGAGATGGAGAGATGAGCGAGAGAGATGGCGAGAGAGATGGAGAGATGGCGAGATAGAGATGGAGAGATGGCGAGAGAGATGGAGAGATGGCGAGAGATGGAGAGATGGCGAGAGATGGAGAGATGGAGAGATGGAGAGATGGAGAGATGGAGAGATGGAGAGATGGCGAGAGAGATGGAGAGATGGAGAGATAGAGATGGAGAGATGGAGAGAGATGGAGAGATGGCGAGATAGAGAGAGATGGAGAGATGGCGAGAGATGGAGAGATGGCGAGAGATGGAGAGATGGCGAGAGATGGATAGATGGCGAGAGAGATGGAGAGATGGAGAGATGGCGAGAGAGATGGAGAGATGGCGAGAGATGGAGAGAGATGGAGAGATGGCGAGATAGATGGAGAGATGGCGAGATAGAGAGAGATGGAGAGATGGCGAGAGATGGAG
>NC_088418.1:52754828-52764828 GCF_034236695.1 Oncorhynchus nerka | reverse complement strand
CAACAGACACATCCAAAGACAAACACACAACAACTGACACGCCCACAGAGAAACACACAACAACAGACACATCCACATAAACCTGTGTGACGATGACAGTGACAGCCAGGTGTGACGCCGAGCAGAACAGACAGTTTGGTTTGGCAGACCCCACCCCATCTCCTCAGCACATAGAGACCACAGAGGGAGGGGGAGGGAGGAGAGGAGGCAGGGGGATTGGAGGGGGTGAGGGGGGGGGGTTGCAGTGAAGAGGAGATTGACTCAGGGGGACACTGCACTGCTGATTGCGTAGTAGGTCTACGGTTGGCCAAAAGCGAGGGAGAACATATTTTCTCCTTCTGCCTAGAGAACTGTCAGGGGAGGGATAAGGGGCTCAGAACTGAATAGGGGGTGGATATAATAGATGGGAGGGGTGAAAAGGATGGTGGCTAAGGGAGGAGGGGGTCAGGGTGAGTGTGTATATGGACGGAGCCCAAGAAACACACACCTCTGCTGAGTCCATCGGGCCCTCGCAGGATCCGGCACTCCTCGATCTGTCCGAACGCAGAGAACATGACTCGGATGTCGTTCTCATTGCACTTCTTCGACACCATGCCGATGAACAGCTTCCTGTCCTCCACCGCTGCAGGGGAAGAGAGGAAGACGTTCAAATGGGTGAGAAACAGAGAAAAGGAGAAGAGAGAGAGAAAGTCTCCCCATTTCATCTGCAGACTGTGATCAATGTCTCATTACCACTTCAACACCAAGTCTCTGTGCGACTCTCTCTCTCGATTCGTTCCTCTCTCCCTCTATTGGTTTCTCCAACTCCTCCTCTCCCATCTCTCCAGGTTTCTTTTTGTCTACCTCCTCCTCCTCCTGTTTAATCCTTTTCTCTCTGACCCAATCGCTCCATTTAACTTGCAATACCTCGGCCTGTGTAACAGTGTTTGTGTGTGTGTGTGTGTGTGTGTGTGTGTGTGTGTGTGTGTGTGTGAGAGAGAGACAGGGACACTGTTCCTTATCTCTGTGTGTGTATGACCGTGGGAAAGAGACAAGAGAGAGAAAGTGTGTGTACGTGTTGCTCACCGTTCAGAGTAATGCTAATTCAATTCATTTTTAATGAGGAAACTGTCAGCTCTTACCGGGAGGCGAAAGAGATAAGCGGTCTGTTGCACTCTGGGAAATCAATAGAGCACTTGTTTATTTTGCTGTTTGAATTGTTTGTGCGTTTAAAAAAATAACACAGAGAAGATAAGTGTTGTTTCAAAGGCTTCCAACTCGGCTGTGTGCGTTCGCTCACTATCAGCACTGTAATGAATTAACATAGAAGAGGATATGGAGAAACCGCAGAGACATCCTTAACGGTGACTAAACATCTGTTAGCCGACCTGAGACCGAGTTAGAGACGTATCGGGAAGCAGAGAAACAGCCTTTTACTGATTCCAGATCAGATTTGAAGAAAGAAAGCGGAAAGTGAAGACGGGCTATCGATACAGCAGTGCAGCGAAGGCAAACACACGCGCGCGCACACACACACACACCTCTTGGTTGACTAAAGCAACAAACCGCTTAACGACAATTCGTCATGGTTACAGCAACTCCAATAAAGGTCTATGGAACGTACTATCATTAGAAAGACGAATACATTTCATATGGCCGTACTTTACTATCTGTCATTATGGTGGATGATGACTGCAGCCACAGCCGGCTGGAGCTTTACTCAGGTCTCATCATCGTAACCGAGACGGATATATCTTACCAAGTCCTATTTCATAACCTCACAGAACACGTCTGGAGTGGGAAAGCATTATTAAGGTCTCATCATGACTTATATGGATGGATCTCTAGGTTTCGAGTGCATTGTATTTCCTTAGCGGGTCGAGTCTAGAAGATGCGGCTACGAGAGTCTTTATTAAGCTTTAAGTGATGCCTGTGTGCTGTCAGTGGCTTTATGACACTCCTCTGTCTCTCTCTGGGTGGAGCTCAGCCAGTACTGTCCCGTCTGTCCCAATGTTATTACCCTCTATCCTTCTATAGTTTCAGTGGTCCAGTGGATAAGGAAAAGAGGCTATTAGTATTGGGACGTGGTCCCTGTCTGGCTTCTCTCAGATACAGTAAAGCTTTATGGCTGGATAAATGGGGTTGTAACCGCATCTGCAATAGAGCCATTTGTCTGTCTGTGTGTGTGTGTGTGTGTGTGTGTGTGTGTGTGTGTGTGTGTGTGTGTGTGTGTGTGTGTGTGTGTGTGTGTGTGTGTGTGTGTGAGAGTGAGAGAGAGACGCAGGGAGAAAGGCTGGTTCACTGTGGGGCCAAAACAGTTGAACTCTCCCTGACCCCCTCCCTGAACACTTTAATAATTCATACATCTCTCTTTCTCTCTCTGAAACAGGATCACTGAGCCACAGACACACACACACACACACACACACCCGACCACCACGTAATACTCAGCCCAGTTTGTGTGATCACTCACCATTTGATTTCTCACTGTCTGCAGGCTTCATCTGAATGGGATGGTGCATCTGGAAAAGACAGGACAAACACACCTTTACAATACTATACCGACACACACACACACACACACACACACACACACACACACACACACCCTAGTGAGGACTGCACACACTTAGAGATCACACACACTACATCAGACACACGCTGACTGATCACAGCCCAATGGCACACTACAAACTGGCCACTCTGAAAGTCACAACAGATCAAACACTAAAGAGAAGCTCTGAAGTTGCGTAGTAAACACACACACTGTGACAGACATCGTCCAGGTGTGTCCCTCGTACCCTTGTTGCAGATTTAGAGAGGTTGAATGGAGTTGATTGATTGATGTGTGTTTTTTTGTTGTTAGTGAGAACATGCAAACACGTCACAGACAAGATGGCTGTCACAGACCTTTCTCCCCCCAAGGCTTTATTGGCATGGGAAACATATGTTTACATTGCCAAAGCAAGTGAAAAATATACAGTAAGCATTACACTCACAAAAGTTCCAAAAGAATAAAGACATTCAAATGTCATATTATGCCAATATACAACCTCTCTTTCTCTCTCTCTCCTTTATGAAAGATGATGTGCTTGTTTGATCTGCAGAGAGATCAACGACAGTAATTCTCTAAATCTAGCCCAGGATCAATCACACTGACTCTGCCTACCTCACACACACACACACACACACACAGCAGAGATCCATCTTCTGGGCTCTCACCAGCTGCGGTATCTGTCTGTCTTCCGTCTGTACCCTGTCTTACTCATAATGCCCCGGGCTCAGCCTGAACAGTCACCGTCTGCCTGTCCGTCTGCCTGTCCGTGTGTCCGTCTACCTGTCCGTGTGTCCGTCTACCTGTCCGTGTGTCCGTCTACCTGTCCGTGTGTCCGTCTGCCTGTCCGTGTGTCCGTCTACCTGTCCGTGTGTCCGTCTACCTGTCCGTGTCCGTCTACCTGTCCGTGTGTCCGTCTGCCTGTCCGTGTGTCCGTCTACCTGTCCGTGTGTCCGTCTGCCTGTCCGTGTGTCCGTCTACCTGTCCATGAATGTCTGTCTCTGTGGCAGATGTCTGCCTCTGTCGGTGTGTCTGTGGGTGTGTGTCTGTCTGTCTGTTACGGTCTGTATGGCTGTGTCTATCTGTCTGTGTCTGTCTGTCTGTCGGTCTGTCTGTGTGTCTGTCTGTGTTCCTGTCTGTGTCTCTGTCTGTCTGTCCGTTTCAGGCTGTGTCTGTCAGTCTGTATGTGTCTGTCAGTCTGTATGTGTCTGTCTGTCTGCCTGTCTGTCGGTTTCTGTCTGTCTGTCGGTGTCTGTCTGTCTGTCTGTCTGTCTGTCTGTCTGTCTGTCTGTGTCTCTATCTGTGTCTCTATCTGTGTCTCTATCTGTGTCTGTCTGTCGGTCTTTGTCTGTCTGTCAGTCTGTATGTGTATGTCTGTCAGTCTGTATGTGTCTGTCAGTCTGTCTGTGTCGGTCTGTCTGTCCGTGTCAGGCGGTGTCTGTCTGTCTGTGTGTCTGTGTGTCTCTCTGTCTGTCTGTGTCTCTGTCTGTCTGTCTGTCTGTCAGTCTGTATGTGTCTGTCAGTCTGTATGTCTGTCAGTCTGTCCGTCTGTCTGTCTGTATGTCTGTCTGTCTGTCTGTCTGTGTCTGTCTGTCAGTCTGTATGTGTCTGTCTGTGTCGGTCTGTCTGTCAGTCTGTATGTGTCTGTCAGTCTGCATGAGTCTGTCAGTCTGTATGTGTGTCAGTCTGTACGAGTCTGTCAGTCTGTATGTGTCTGTCAGTCTGTCTGTGTCGGTCTGTCTGTCTGTCTGTCTGTCCATGTCAGGCTGTGTCTGTCTGTCGGTCTGTCCGTGTCAGTCGGTGTCTGTCTGTCTGTCTGTCTGTCTGTCTGTCTGTCTGTCTGTCTGTCTGTCTGTCTGTCTGTCTGTGTGTCTGTCAGTCGGTGTCTGTCTGTCTGTCTGTCTGTCTGTCTGTCTGTCTGTCTGTCTGTGTCTGTCCGTGTCAGTCTGTCTGTCTGTCTGTCTGGCTGTGTCTGTATGGCTGTGTCTATCTGTCTGTTACTGTCTGTATGGCTGTGTCTTTCTGTCTGTATGTCTGTCTGTCGGTGTCTGCCGGTTGGTGTATGTCTGTCGGTGTCTGTCTGTCTGTCTGTCTGTCTGTCTGTCTGTCTGTCTGTCTGTCTGTCTGTCTGTCCGTGTCTGTCTGTCTGTCTGTCTGTCTGTCTGTCTGTCTGTCTGTCTGTCTGTGTCTGTCCGTGTGTCCGTCTGCCTGTCCGTGTGTCCATCTGCCTGTCCGTGTGTCCGTCTACCTGTCCATGAATGTCTGTCTCTGTGGCAGATGTCTGCCTCTGTCGGTGTGTCTGTGGGTGTGTGTCTGTCTGTCTGTTACGGTCTGTATGGCTGTGTCTATCTGTCTGTGTCTGTCTGTCTGTCGGTGTCTGTATCTGTCGGTGTCTGTGTGTCTGTGTTTCTGTCTGTGTTTCTGTCGGTGTCGGTTGGTCGTCTGTGTGTCTGTCGGTCTGTCTATCTGTCTGTTACTGTCTGTATGGCTGTGACTATCTGTCTGTATGTCTGTCTGTGTCGGTGTCTGTCGGTTGGTGTATGTCTGTCGGTGTCTGTCTGTGTTTCTGTCTGTGTTTCTGTCTGTGTGTCTGTCTGTGTCTGTCTGTCTGTGTATGTCTGTCGGTGTCTGTCTGTCTGTCTGTCTGTGTCTGTCCGTGTATGTCCGTGTCTGTCTGTGTGTCTGTCTGTCTGTCTGTCCATGTCTGTCTGTCTGTCTGTCTGTCTGTCTGTCTGTCTGTCTGTCTGTCTGTCTGGCTGTGTCTGTCCGTGTCTGTCTGTCTGTCTGTCTGTCTGCCTGTTAGTCTGTATGTGTCTGTCTGTGTCTGTCTGTCTGTCTGTCTGTCTGTCTGTCTGTCTGTGTCTGTCCGTGTCTGTCTGTCTGTCTGTCTGTCTGTCTGTCTGTCTGTCTGTCTGTCTGTCTGTCTGTCTGTCTGTCTGTCTGTCTGCCTGTTAGTCTGTATGTGTCTGTCTGTGTCGGTCTGTCTGTCCGTGTCAGGCTGTGTCTGTCTGTCTGTGTTCCTGTCTGTGTCTCTGTCTGTCTGTCTGTCCGTTTCAGGCTGTGTCTGTCAGTCTGTATGTGTCTTTCAGTCTGTATGTGTCTGTCTGTCTGTATGTGTCTGTCTGTCTGCCTGTCTGTCTGTGTCTGTCTGTCTGTCGGTGTCTGTCTGTCTGCCTGTCTGTCTGTCTGTCTGTCTGTGTCTCTATCTTTGTCTCTATCTGTGTCTGTCGGTCTGTGTCTGTCTGTCAGTCTGTATGTGTCTGTCAGTCTGTCTGTGTCGGTCTGTCTGTCCGTGTCAGGCGGTGTCTGTCTGTCTGTGTGTCTGTGTGTCTGTCTGTCTGTCTCTCTGTCTATGTCTCTGTCTGTCTGTCAGTCTGTCTGTGTCTGTCAGTCTGTATGTTTGTCAGTCTGTATGTGTGTCAGTCTGTCCGTCTGTCTGTCTGTCTGTCGGTCTGTGTCTGTCTGTCAGTCTGTCTGTGTCTGTCTGTGTCGGTCTGTCTGTCTGTATGTCTGTCAGTCTGTCTGTGTCTGTCTGTCAGTCTGTCTGTGTCGGTCTGTCTGTCCGTGTCAGGCGGTGTCTGTCTCTCTGTCTGTCTGTCTGTGTCTCTGTCTGTCTGTCTGTCAGTCTGTATGTGTCTGTCAGTCTGTATGTGTGTCAGTCTGTATGTGTCTGTCCGTCTGTATGTGTCTGTCAGTCTGTCTGTGTCTGTCTGTCAGTCTGTCTGTGTCGGTCTGTCTGTCCGTGTCAGTCGGTGTCTGTCTGTCTGTCTGTCTGTCTGTCTGTCTGTCTGTGTCTGTCCGTGTCAGTCTGTCTGTCTGTCTGTCTGGCTGTGTCTGTATGGCTGTGTCTATCTGTCTGTTACTGTCTGTATGGCTGTGTCTTTCTGTCTGTATGTCTGTCTGTCGGTGTCTGCCGGTTGGTGTATGTCTGTCGGTGTCTGTCTGTCTGTCTGTCTGTCTGTCTGTCTGTCTGTCTGTCTGTCTGTCTGTCTGTCTGTCTGTCCGTGTCTGTCTGTCTGTCTGTGTCTGTCTGTCTGTCTGTCTGTCTGTCTGTCTGTCTGTCTGTCTGTCTGTCTGTCTGTGTCTGTCCGTGTGTCCGTCTGCCTGTCCGTGTGTCCATCTGCCTGTCCGTGTGTCCGTCTACCTGTCCATGAATGTCTGTCTCTGTGGCAGATGTCTGCCTCTGTCGGTGTGTCTGTGGGTGTGTGTCTGTCTGTCTGTTACGGTCTGTATGGCTGTGTCTATCTGTCTGTGTCTGTCTGTCTGTCTGTCTGTCTGTATCTGTCGGTGTCTGTGTGTCTGTGTTTCTGTCGGTGTCGGTTGGTCGTCTGTGTGTCTGTCGGTCTGTCTATCTGTCTGTTACTGTCTGTATGGCTGTGACTATCTGTCTGTATGTCTGTCTGTGTCGGTGTCTGTCGGTTGGTGTATGTCTATCGGTGTCTGTCTGTGTTTCTGTCTGTGTTTCTGTCTGTGTGTCTGTCTGTGTCTGTCTGTCTGTGTCTGTCTGTCGGTGTCTGTCTGTCTGTCTGTCTGTGTCTGTCCGTGTATGTCCGTGTCTGTCTGTGTGTCTGTCTGTCTGTCTGTCCATGTCTGTCTGTCTGTCTGTCTGTCTGTCTGTCTGTCTGTCTGTCTGTCTGTCTGGCTGTGTCTGTCCGTGTCTGTCTGTCTGTCTGTCTGTCTGCCTGTTAGTCTGTATGTGTCTGTCTGTGTCTGTCTGTCTGTCTGTCTGTCTGTCTGTCTGTGTCTGTCCGTGTCTGTCTGTCTGTCTGTCTGTCTGTCTGTCTGTCTGTCTGTCTGTCTGTCTGTCTGTCTGCCTGTTAGTCTGTATGTGTCTGTCTGTGTCGGTCTGTCTGTCCGTGTCAGGCTGTGTCTGTCTGTCTGTGTTCCTGTCTGTGTCTCTGTCTGTCTGTCTGTCCGTTTCAGGCTGTGTCTGTCAGTCTGTATGTGTCTTTCAGTCTGTATGTGTCTGTCTGTCTGTATGTGTCTGTCTGTCTGCCTGTCTGTCTGTGTCTGTCTGTCTGTCGGTGTCTGTCTGTCTGTCTGCCTGTCTGTCTGTCTGTCTGTCTGTGTCTCTATCTTTGTCTCTATCTGTGTCTGTCGGTCTGTGTCTGTCTGTCAGTCTGTATGTGTCTGTCAGTCTGTCTGTGTCGGTCTGTCTGTCCGTGTCAGGCGGTGTCTGTCTGTCTGTGTGTCTGTGTGTCTGTCTGTCTGTCTCTCTGTCTATGTCTCTGTCTGTCTGTCAGTCTGTCTGTGTCTGTCAGTCTGTATGTTTGTCAGTCTGTATGTGTGTCAGTCTGTCCGTCTGTCTGTCTGTCTGTCGGTCTGTGTCTGTCTGTCAGTCTGTATGTGTCTGTCTGTGTCGGTCTGTCTGTATGTGTCTGTCAGTCTGTCTGTGTCTGTCTGTCAGTCTGTCTGTGTCGGTCTGTCTGTCCGTGTCAGGCGGTGTCTGTCTCTCTGTCTGTCTGTCTGTGTCTCTGTCTGTCTGTCTGTCAGTCTGTATGTGTCTGTCAGTCTGTATGTGTGTCAGTCTGTATGTGTCTGTCCGTCTGTATGTGTCTGTCAGTCTGTCTGTGTCTGTCTGTCAGTCTGTCTGTGTCTGTCCGTCTGTCTGTCCGTGTCAGGCTGTGTCTGTCTCTCTGTCTGTCTGTCTGTGTCTCTGTCTGTCTGTCTGTCAGTCTGTCTGTGTCTGTCAGTCTGTATGTCTGTCAGTCTGTATGTGTGTCAGTCTGTATGTGTGTCAGTCTGTCTGTCTGTCTGTCAGTCTGTATGTGTCTGTCTGTGTCGGTCTGTCTGTATGTGTCTGTCAGTCTGCATGAGTCTGTCAGTCTGCATGAGTCTGTCAGTCTGTATGTGTGTCAGTCTGTATGTGTCTGTCAGTCTGTCTGTGTCGGTCTGTCTGTCTATCTGTCTGTCTGTCTGTCTGTCTGTCTGTCTGTCTGTCTCTGTTTGTCTGTCTGTCTGTCTGTCTGTCTGTCTGTGTCTGTCCGTGTCTGTCTGTCCGTGTCTGTCTGTCTGTCTGTCTGTCTGTCTGTCTGTCTGTCTGTCTGTCTGTCTGTCTGTCTGTCTGTCTGTCTGTCTGTCTGTCTGTCTGTCCGTGTCTGTCTGTCTCTGTCTGTCTGTCTGTCTGTCTGTCTGTCTGTCTGTCTGTCTGTCCGTGTCTGTCTGTCTCTCTGTCTGTCTGTGTCTCTGTCTGTCTGTCTGTCAGTCTGTCTGTGTCTGTCAGTCTGTATGTGTGTCAGTCTGTCTGTCTCTCTCTCTCGATCTGTCTGTCTCTCTGTCTGTCTGTGTCTGTCAGTCTGTATGTATGTCAGTCTGTATGTGTGTCAGTCTGTATGTGTGTCAGTCTGTCCGTCTGTCTGTCTGTCTCTCTCTCTCTCTCTCTCTCTCTCTCGATCTGTCCGTTTCTCTGTCGGTCTCTCTCTCTTTCATTCTTTTTACAATATGTTTATACATTGACTTTATTCATTTTCCACAACACTCCTACATCCACCACCCCAGTGTCACCAGTAGTGTCAATTCAACTGACTTTACTACCTGGACCCATTGTGCCCATGTTGGTTTATATCTCCCTGAGTGAGTGAATGGTTGTACAAGACTGTGTGTGTGTTTGAGAGAGAGAGAGTGCCAGTGGATCACATGTTGGAGGGCTACAGTACAGAAATAACTACATCCTCAGGCTACAGGCGCTGGCTAGCGGCTATCCCTGCCTCTGCCTCTCATACTCTCTCAGAAAGTTCTGTCTAGATGCCACCCTTCTCCCATATCTGTCTACCCAGAAGGCTTTGCAGGCTTCATACCTGGGCTCCACCACTACCCCACAATTCCAAATGGCTGGTTCTTCACTGAGAGCCCTGGAGCTACCTACTTCGGTCACTCTGCATCCAATCACCATGACAACCCAAGCCTCCCCCGACTCCCCCCCCCTTTCACAATACTTAACATCTAAATCTGTGCCATGTGTCATTGAGAATGTGGCCTACACTGGTGACATTTCCCTCTGGTATGGTAGTTGGTAATTAGATTATTGGCTGTGACCCTAGTCCACTTGGAAACATCTCCTCTTTCTCCTCTTCCTGATTTCCAGTCGGCTTGTCGGGGCATGCCATGCAGTGCCCGTTCTGGGGGCGACGTCGAGGTGTCTATCCGTCAGAGTAGCTGATGACATGGAGGTAAACATTACCTCTCCAGCAGGGTATTATCCCCTTATCACTACCATACTGTTTCCTACCCAACCAACGCTATGCAACACTACTCTCTGGACAGGGTGCAGGTGGGCTGCGTTCCAGTACAGTTACCCTCAAAACATTTCCTTCCAGGACACAACGGGACAGAAACCTAATACCCCTCAGCATTTAACGTTCACCCTCTCACCTACAGCATGTAACCCATTCCTCGAACCCCTCTGACCCCCCGGCCCACGAGGAATGCCCCAGGGCTTTAAAGGTCAGAGTTGAACTTGTCGGGCTA
>NC_088418.1:52737328-52749828 GCF_034236695.1 Oncorhynchus nerka | reverse complement strand
TCTGGGGAGGAATGGGTTGTGGGTGAAGTAAGCAGATAGGGTCGTTAACCTATGGTTGAACCGACGAAACTTAGCTCTGGGGTGTTTTAGATAAGGCAGTGAGTGCATTCCTAGGTTTTCTGTTAACTAGAACTGTCAGCTAAGTGGTTATCGATAATGGTGAGGAGTCAAGAGTTAATTCAGTTATGTTGTGTGTCCTGTGTGTGTGTTAGTGAGTTGGAATGAACTTTTGAACTTGCTTTATTCTCAGTCGGGAGTAGGTGATTCATTCTAGAAGCAATGAAATGTCGTCATATTTTGTATATAAACTGTTGTTCGTGGTAACATGGTAGCGCGCTCCGAGAATAAATACTATTATCTAGTATTGATAAGACTGGTCTCCGTCTATTTTATGCAAACAAGAATCTTACAAATTCTCATAAAATAGATTTAAGTGAATTCAATTAATGAAAACATATTGGAATAATGAAATGACGTTAACAGTTACATGCCTGGGGAGGGACAGAGGGAGGAGGAGTTGGCAGAGGGACAGAGGAAATTAGGGAGGGCGGTACTTTCACATTCCCCTAATCCCTCAAATGTTTAGAGCATGTGACGTATCGTATCCATCCTCCACCCTCATATCCACTCTCTCTAACCCAATAGTTCCATCCACAAACCAACAGAGGAAATACAGTGTGCAGACTTCCCTTCCCTCTAATTAATATGCTTCCAGAGCCTCAGAACAGCCAAGGCTGCAGCCTGCCAACACCCCAAGCAGGAGTAACCGTGGCCCAGGGGCCTGTTAAACCCAGAGGAGCAGCTAGAGACTTCCAGAACCTGGGAGGGGAAGCGAGACAAAATCCTATTGATCATCTATCACTCCACTGTGTTTAACATACACACAGGGACAGAGGACAGCAGCAGGAGTCTGGTATTGGAAAGGCCCCTACAGCACACACACTCACACAGAAATATATTCACACACAGAATATATAATGTAGTCATACACAAATAAGCTTCTAAATGCAGTTAGTGACACAGTAAAGGCCTACACACACACACACACACACACACACAATACAGACAGCCACAGTGTGTGACGTGACAGTAATGGGAGATATGCCCTGGTAATCACTGACACTGCGTGACAGACGGGCAGCGTGGGCCGAGGAGAAACGAGAACACACACTCACCCCTGTTAAGGTCTTTATGTTATGCAGTGCATTCTGGGCTTCAAGGGCAGCTTTCCGTGTGTAAAACGTGACAAAACAGCACCCTGGGAGAAGAGAGGGGGAGAGACAGAAAGAGAGAACATGTTAAGTAACCAAAAAAGTGTTCTTAATTAATTCATATAGTTTTACGTCACCTGCAAAAGTAGGCTCAAGGAGAAACCAGCTTAGCATTTAAATGCAGAAAACATTCACGATTTTAAAACAATTCACTATTCATGACTTGAGTAACATTACTTCAGAATGACAGAGACACATCAAATATAGAGAGAAGGGGTCGAAAGGTGGAGAAACAGGAGCCAGAGAGAGAACGACAGAGAAAGGAAGGAGAGAGAGAGAGAGAGAGAACGAGAAGGAAGGAAAGTCATTATAAATGAAATAGTCATCTCCAGTGTAGGTAGCAGACAGTCCAGCTGTAGACCATTAAGCCACAGTCAGCAGTATAAGGAGCAGAGGAACTGCTGAGTCATGTAGAATCACTGCTTCACACACATTTACAGTGTTCAATTCTTCATTTTCTGAGACGTGTGTGAATGACTAGTCCTGCTGTCCATCCATCTCACTTCCGTTATGTTGCCCAGGTACCATGTATTTTTAACCCTACACCCTCAGAGAGGAATTGGTAGTGTGCATTGGAGCTTGCCTTGCAGAGGGGTTGATGATTGCATTCCATTGGAAAAGTCTTTTCATACGGTGTTGTCTGTGTTTGGGATGGTTAAGGTCTTGGCCTAGCATGAAGGGAGTGCACTGTGATTTCCATAGAGTAGGGCTTGTGTATGGGCAGGTTTGAGCTTAGTGTAACAGTAGTAGTCTATATTACAATTCCCATAGCGTATAGCCTGTGTATAGGAGGGGTTAGCCTAGCATTAGCTGTGTGTTGTGATGCCATTGGTGTGGGGCCTGTGTATGGACAGGTTTGAGCTTCGTATTAGCACTGTTGTCATTCCCATAGTGTAGAGGCTGTATGGAAGGGTTAGCCCAGAGTCTGGCAATATATGTGTATTGTGGTTCCCAAAGCACACAGCCTATTTAGCTCTTATTGTGTTATCATAGGTATGGGGGTTAGCGTGTTAGTGGTGTGTATTGTGAATCCCTAGCATTAGTGTTGTATCAGTGTTTAGCATTAAGGTCTTAGCCTAGCGTAGGCCTATTGTGATCCCCATAGGGTAGGGCCTGTGTATGGGATGGTAAGTGTAGCAGTAGTGGTGTGCATTGTGATTCTCATAGGGTAGGGCCTGTGAGGGCTAGCGATGCGGCCTGTGGTTGACTGTCCCTGTTGGTGTGCTGTCAGGAAGAGGATCAAAGAGCAGAGCATAGTTCTCACACACTAAGGCTGTGTTTAGACAAGCAGACCCATTTTTCCACTAATTGGTCTTTTGACCAATCACAGCAGGTCTCTTCACATCAGATCTTTTTCACATCAGGTCATTTTCGGTGCGTATGTGATTGGTCAAAATAATCATTAGTAAAAAAATTTTTTTTTTTAAAGATCAGAATTGGGCTCATGCAAAACACATGCACAAAACTAGCAGTAGTGTACTCAATGCTGTGTTCGAGACCACCTAAAGCCAGACCGATTTAAGACCGAGACCGGAGGAGGGGCGAGACCGAGTCAAGACCGAGTCAAGACCAAGACAGGAGGAGGGGCGAGACCGAGTCAAGACCAAGACCAGGAAAGGAGGAGGCGAGACCGAGTCAAGACCAAGACAGGAGGAGGGGCAAGACCGAGTCAAGACCAAGACAGGAGGAGGGGCGAGACCGAGTCAAGACCAAGACAGGAGGAGGGGCGAGACCGAGTCAAGACCAAGACAGGAGGAGGGGCAAGACCGAGTCAAGACCAAGACAGGAGGAGGGGCGAGACCGAGTCAAGACCAAGACCGGAGGAGGGGCGAGACTGAGTCAAGACAGAGTCAAGACCAAGACAGGAGGAGGGGCGAGACCGAGTCAAGACCAAGACAGGAGGAGGGGCGAGACCGAGTCAAGACCGAGAGCGGAGGAGGGGCGAGACCGAGTCAAGACCGAGACCGGGAGGGTGACGAGGGGTCTGAGACAGAGTCAAGACCGAGACCAGAAAAATGTGAGTCAAATTAAAGACCATGATTGTAATTTTGTCAAATCACCACCATAATAAGATTTCAAAATGTCCAGTATTTCTGTGTTCATATTTCAGAACAATATAGATTCTTTAGACATTCAAAAAAGTGAAGAAATGCATGTTGAGGAAAATAGAGCCATTCTACAAATTAGTACTAACCCAAATACAGTGGGGAACAATGGGCCTTCAAAGAAGGGATAAGGATTTATAAAATAATGATTATAAATAATGATGTTCTGATTTAATCTCGTCAATTTTTGTTGGTAATGGAAGGGTTAACACTGAGGGTTAACACCAATTAGGATTTTTCTTTGCTGTCTCTGGGGAGATACATCTAGCTAGCTAAGTCAGCCATTGGCTATGCCATCAGAAGCTAGATAAAGGCATATGCCATTCAACTGTATTAGGGCGAAATTTGTGTGGAGTGACAGTGGAATCAACCAATCACATTTTGACTTAATGGGTGGGACCATTTTTACAAAAACGTCTGCCTTCTTGAAGGCCAGCAGGTGTTAACAAAGAGGATGTTGTTGTGAATGTGTTAGTTTTCTCTCTTTCCAAGAATAATGAGCATCATCTGGTGAGTGGAACTGTATTATTTTATTCAAGCGCGTTTGTGGTGTTAGCCATCTCTTTGAAAATAACTTGGGTGTGTGAAACATTGTTGCATTTAAAGTGGAACGGACAGCATTTTAGTAACATGAAATCTTATTAAAATCTGTTCATCTACACCACCAGGAAGAATGACACTTTAAAAAAAAAAATCTGACAAGTGACCACTTAGATATGGTCATATTCATAGATTCTTAGAATGTTTGGTTATTACATACAGTAAGGCATTTGTGAAAAGTCTATAGCAATATAGAGTGGGAAAGTGACCGTGAGTTTGGACAATTAATAGACTCTGCAGTAAATACAACCAAATAAAAATATCTGTCTTGTCCAGGACCGGAGTCAACACAGGCCGGTGCACTATAGCCAATCAGAGCTACAGTAGGCCTTTATACAAACAAGCCATTTGTCACAGTGTTTACAGTCAGTAGGACCTTCCATCATTCACACTGAACTGGACTGTGTGTTTACAGTCAGTAGGACCTTCCATCATTCACACTGAACTGGACTGTGTGTTTACAGTCAGTAGGACCTTCCATCATTCACACTGAACTGGACTGTGTGTTTACAGTCAGTAGGACCTTCCATCATTCACACTGAACTGGACTGTGTGTTTACAGTCAGTAGGACCTTCCATCATTCACACTGAACTGGACTGTGTGTTTACAGTCAGTAGGACCTTCCATCATTCACACTGAACTGGACTGTGTGTTTACAGTCAGTAGGACCTTCCATCATTCACACTGAACTGGACTGTGTGTTTACAGTCAGTAGGACCTTCCATCATTCACACTGAACTGGACTGTGTGTTTACAGTCAGTAGGACCTTCCATCATTCACACTAACTGGACTGTGTGTTTACAGTCAGTAGGACCTTCCATCATTCACACTGAACTGGACTGTGTGTTTACAGTCAGTAGGACCTTCCATCATTCACACTAACTGGACTGTGTGTTTACAGTCAGTAGGGCCTTCCATCATTCACACTGAACTGGACTGTGTGTTTACAGTCAGTAGGACCTTCCATCATTCACACTGAACTGGACTGTGTGTTTTACAGTCAGTAGGACCTTCCATCATTCACACTGAACTGGACTGTGTGTTTACAGTCAGTAGGACCTTCCATCATTCACACTGAACTGGACTGTGTGTTTACAGTCAGTAGGACCTTCCATCATTCACACTGAACTGGACTGTGTGTTTACAGTCAGTAGGACCTTCCATCATTCACACTGAACTGGACTGTGTGTTTACAGTCAGTAGGACCTTCCATCATTCACACTGAACTGGACTGTGTGTTTACAGTCAGTAGGACCTTCCATCATTCACACTGAACTGGACTGTGTGTTTACAGTCAGTAGGACCTTCCATCATTCACACTGAACTGGACTGTGTGTTTACAGTCAGTAGGACCTTCCATCATTCACACTGAACTGGACTGTGTGTTTACAGTCAGTAGGACCTTCCATCATTCACACTAACTGGACTGTGTGTTTACAGTCAGTAGGGCCTTCCATCATTCACACTGAACTGGACTGTGTGTTTACAGTCAGTAGGACCTTCCATCATTCACACTGAACTGGACTGTGTGTTTACAGTCAGTAGGACCTTCCATCATTCACACTGAACTGGACTGTGTGTTTACAGTCAGTAGGACCTTCCATCATTCACACTGAACTGGACTGTGGACCTTCCATCATTCACACTGAACTGGACTGTGTGTTTACAGTCAGTAGGACCTTCCATCATTCACACTGAACTGGACTGTGTGTTTACAGTGTTTCCATCATTCACACTGAACTGGACTGTGTGTTTACAGTCAGTTTCCATCATTCACACTGAACTGGACTGTGTGTTTACAGTCAGTAGGATCTTTCATCATTCACACTGAACTGGACTGTGTGTTTTACAGTCAGTAGGACCTTCCATCATTCACATCTGGATGTCAGTAGGACCTTCCATCATTCACTGAACTGGACTGTGTTTTACAGTCAGTAGGACCTTCCATCATTCACACTGAACTGGACTGTGTGTTTACAGTCAGTAGGACCTTCCATCATTCACACTGAACTGGACTGTGTGTTTACAGTCAGTAGGACCTTCCATCATTCACACTGGGACTGTGTGTTTACAGTCAGTAGGACCTTCCATCATTCACACTGAACTGGACTGTGTGTTTACAGTCAGTAGGACCTTCCATCATTCACACTAACTGGACTGTGTGTTTACAGTCAGTAGGACCTTCCATCATTCACACTGAACTGGACTGTGTGTTTACAGTCAGTAGGACCTTCCATCATTCACACTAACTGGACAGTACTGTGTGTTTACCTTCCATCATTCACACTGAACTGGACTGTGTGTTTACAGTCAGTGTTTACAGTGGACTGTGTGTTTACAGTCAGTAGGACCTTTCCATCATTCACACTGAACTGGACTGTGTGTTTACAGTCAGTAGGACCTTCCATCATTCACACTGAACTGGACTGTGTGTTTACAGTCAGTAGGACCTTCCATCATTCACACTGAACTGGACTGTGTGTTTACAGTCAGTAGGACCTTCCATCATTCACACTGAACTGGACTGTGTGTTTACAGTCAGTAGGACCTTCCATCATTCACACTGAACTGGACTGTGTGTTTACAGTCAGTAGGACCTTCCATCATTCACACTAACTGGAACTGGACCTTCCATCATTCACACTGAACTGGACTTTGTTTACAGTCAGTAGGACCTTCCATCATTCACACTGAACTGGACTGTGTGTTTACAGTCAGTAGGACCTTCCATCATTCACACAGTAGGAATCATTCACACTGAACTGGACTGTGTGTTTACAGTCAGTAGGACCTTCCATCATTCACACTGAACTGGACTGTGTGTTTACAGTCAGTAGGACCTTCCATCATTCACACTGAACTGGACTGTGTGTTTACAGTCAGTAGGACCTTCCATCATTCACACTGAACTGGACTGTGTGTTTACAGTCAGTAGGACCTTCCATCATTCACACTGAACTGGACTGTGTGTTTACAGTCAGTAGGACCTTTCATCATTCACACTGAACTGGACTGTGTGTTTACAGTCAGTAGGACCTTCCATCATTCACACTGAACTGGACTGTGTGTTTACAGTCAGTAGGACCTTCCATCATTCACACTAACTGGACTGTGTGTTTACAGTCAGTAGGACCTTCCCTCATTCACACTGAACTGGACTGTGTTTTACAGTCAGTAGGAACCTTCCATCATTCACACTGAACTGGACTGTGTGTTTACAGTCTGGGACCTTCCATCATTCACACTGAACTGGACTGTGTGTTTACAGTCAGTAGGGCCTTCCATCATTCACACTGAACTGGACTGTGTGTTTACAGTCAGTAGGACCTTCCATCATTCACACTGAACTGGACTGTGTGTTTACAGTCTTTCATCATTCACACTGAACTGGACTGTGTGTTTACAGTCAGTAGGATCTTTCATCATTCACACTGAACTGGACTGTGTGTTTACAGTCAGTAGGACCTTCCATCATTCACACTGAACTGGACTGTGTGTTTACAGTCAGTAGGACCTTCCATCATTCACACTGAACTGGACTGTGTGTTTACAGTCAGTAGGACCTTCCATCAGTAGGACCTTCCATCATTCACACTGAACTGGACTGTGTGTTTGGACAGTTTACAGTCAGGACCTTCCATCATTCACACTGAACTGGACTGTGTGTTTACAGTCAGTAGGACCTTCCATCATTCACACTGAACTGGACTGTGTGTTTACAGTCTGTAGGACCTTCCATCATTCACACTGAACTGGACTGTGTGTTTACAGTCAGTAGGGCCTTCCATCATTCACACTGAACTGGACTGTGTGTTTACAGTCAGTAGGACCTTCCATCATTCACACTAACTGGACTGTGTGTTTACAGTCTCCTTCCATCATTCACTGAACTGGACTGTGTGTTTACAGTCAGTAGGACCTTCCATCATTCACACTGAACTGGACTGTGTGTTTACAGTCAGTTTCCATCATTCAGTGAACTGGACTGTGGACCTTCCATCATTCACACTGAACTGGACTGTGTGTTTACAGGCAGTAGGACCTTCCATCATTCACACTGAACTGGACTGTGTGTTTACAGGCAGTAGGACCTTTCATCATTCACACTGAACTGGACTGTGTGTTTACAGTCAGTAGGACCTTCCATCATTCACACTGAACTGGACTGTGTGTTTACAGGCAGTAGGACCTTCCATCATTCACACTGAACTGGACTGTGTGTTTACAGTCAGTAGGACCTTCCATCATTCACACTAACTGGACTGTGTGTTTACAGTCAGTAGGACCTTCCCTCATTCACACTGAACTGGACTGTGTGTTTACAGTCAGTAGGACCTTCCATCATTCACACTGAACTGGACTGTGTGTTTACAGTCAGTAGGACCTTCCATCATTCACACTGAACTGGACTGTGTGTTTACAGTCAGTAGGACCTTCCATCATTCACACTAACTGGACTGTGTGTTTACAGTCAGTAGGACCTTCCCTCATTCACACTGAACTGGACTGTGTGTTTACAGTCAGTAGGACCTTCCATCATTCACACTGAACTGGACTGTGTGTTTACAGTCTGTAGGACCTTCCATCATTCACACTGAACTGGACTGTGTGTTTACAGGCAGTAGGACCTTCCATCATTCACACTGAACTGGACTGTGTGTTTACAGGCAGTAGGACCTTTCATCATTCACACTGAACTGGACTGTGTGTTTACAGTCAGTAGGACTTCCATCATTCACACTGAACTGGACTGTTTTTACAGGCAGTAGGACCTTCATCATTCACACTGAACTGGACTGTGTGTTTACAGTCAGTAGGACCTTCCATCATTCACACTGAACTGGACTGTGTGTTTACAGTCAGTAGGACCTTCCATCATTCACACTGAACTGGACTGTGTGTTTACAGTCAGTAGGACCTTCCATCATTCACACTAACTGGACTGTGTGTTTACAGTCTGTAGGACCTTCCATCATTCACACTGAACTGGACTGTGTGTTTACAGTCAGTAGGACCTTCCATCATTCACACTGAACTGGACTGTGTGTTTACAGTCAGTAGGACCTTCCATCATTCACACTGAACTGGACTGTGTGTTTACAGTCTGTAGGACCTTCCATCATTCACACTGAACTGGACTGTGTGTTTACAGTCAGTAGGACCTTCCATCATTCACACTGAACTGGACTGTGTGTTTACAGTCAGTAGGTCCTTCCATCATTCACACTAACTGGACTGTGTGTTTACAGTCTGTAGGACCTTCCATCATTCACACTGAACTGGACTGTGTGTTTACAGTCAGTAGCAACAGCGTGACTTTAGATCATTAGAACGCATTCACCAAATGCCACAAAATACACCTGAATGGATTTCTGCAAATATGTAAATACCACAGGAGTCCTGTTACATTTGGGGACTTTACAGTCCTATTGAGCAAACAACTATGAAACGGTAGGCTCTCTCTCCCCCAGTTATGCACATCAACAACTAATACTAGCCAGAGCAAGATATCCTAAAATCTAACGAAGGAATTTTCCTTTTCAGCTAGTTGGCCGTCAAAATTGCACTGATAAACGATGGGGAATTGTAGCCTCCACATTCTTATGCAGCTTGCCTACCAATGCATGCTTGTCCCAATCAAGCACCCAAGCTAACTGGCTAAAGTTACCTAGTTTTCTACTTCCAGACACAAATGAGACAACAACTCACTCTGACCATTTTACTCACCTTGACTAGCTATGACCTTTTTCCTACTTTTACTTACACGGTCATATTCAGCGAGTGTTGGCCATTCGTCAATTCATTAGTTGTTCTGCACTATGGCACACTCAGACGAGAAGGCTCTGAAATCAGAGTAGATGTTTTTATTTATCCTCTAAGCAAGTCAGTTAAGAACAAATTCTTATTTACAATGACGGCCTACACCAGCCAAACCCGGACGACACTGGACCAATTGTGCGCCACCCTATGGGACTCCCAATCACAGCCAGTTGTGATACAGTCTGGTTTCAAACCAGGTTGTCTGTATTGACGCCTCTAGCACGGAGATGCAGTGTCTTAGATCATTGGCCCACTTGGGAGCCCAGATAGCCAGAGGGAATTTGCGAATGCAAGATATATGCTAACTGGAGTTGTTCTTGCTAGCTCACCAAATGACACCTGCATCTCTAGCTGTGTACAGCCACTGAAAAACGATATGAGGGGAAAAAGTCAGCTGCTCACCCACTCATGACATCCTCCTAGCAGCTAGCTTGCTATCTATCCAGCTAACGTTAGGCTCTGTGTTTTTAGCTTGCTACATAAATAGATATTCTAGCCTACTAGCCACGTTATAACCGACTTGTGATCATTGCCCTTGCTGGTTTGATTGTATTTACATTCCCATCCTTAGCCTACATTCGTCCATTTTTTGTCCAGAATATTGAGTCATTGAAACTGAAATCCCAAATGGAGGCAGTAAACAATGTCCCAGGCCAGCTGTGATTTACAACCTGACAACAATATGTTTTGGACAACCAAGAAATGTATTGGTGAATTATATTAATCATGCATTGAACTGCATCCATCTATTCTGCCAACAACTCTGTCATGGAATTATTTGTTTTAAAACCTCTCATAAAGAGGGTTTTGTAGCTTAAACTGGGAATTTGATATTTTTGACTGATATTATGATTTTCTGCTCGTTTCATATCTGCAAAGTAGTTACAACTCTGTCAGTTCCACTTTAAACTTTAGGTCACCGGTTACTTTGTGTGCTAAACGTGAAATGTTTTTTTTGCATTGGGAAGTAATAGTCAATTGGGAAATGCTTAATGTTTTGTTTTTGTATTTTTATGAATGGGACCTACTGGTTTATGGACTGCTTATCCTTTAACATTGCTGTGTTTGACTGCTATCTTTCCATCGGCCCTATGCAGTGGTTTCTGGAGAAGTAGGAAAACAAATAGTTCTCAAACCAGCCCAGCTGTAACGGCGGTTGGAAGGAGTGGAGGACCAAGGTGCAGCGTGGTACATGTTCATCTTTATTATTTGAACTGAACACTGATTAACAAAAATAACAAAGAGAACGAGCGAAAACGAAACAGCTCTGTCTGGTGCAGAAAGAAACAAAACAGAAAACAACTACCCAAAAAAAAACATGTGGGGAAAAAGCTACCTAAGTATGGTTCTCAATCAGAGACAACGATAGACAGCTGCCTCTGATTGAGAACCACACCGGCCAAACAACAAAGAAATACAAAACATAGAAAATGAACATAGAATGCCCAGCCTAGTCACACCAGCAAAGGAAAGGCATCCCTTTTCCCTCTGTTTTTCATGAGTTTTCCTGCAGATTTTAACTCTCAAAATCAAAACATGTTTAAATAGAAAAATATACTAAAATGTGATTTTCTAAGTCCACAACAATGCTTAAACTACATCAATCTGATTGGGTGGGCCTGTCAGGGCCTGGCTCCCCATTGGGTGGGCTTCTGTCCACCCAGGCCCACCCATGTCTACGCCCCTGATGCAAACAGCGCATGTTGACAATTGTGCATCACAAATAGCCTACTAACCAACACTTCGGACATAACTTTTTCATTACCTGGTTTACATACCCATTGTTGCCTTAGTTAGCATTGACTGGTAGATATCATAAGTTGAAATGTCTTACCTACCCTATCCGCTACCGATGTCATTCTTCTGTGAGCTGCTCCTTGCCAAAACACGTTGAGCTGCACACTTCCTGCCTACACATGCTACTCCTCTGAAACTAGGCTATGTGCACGGCACACAAGAATAATGTATATTTCACGTGCTTAGCGATTGTCAGGGCTACTTTATGCATGATTTCTATTGTACTATGTAATTGATAAGTCGTATACCTCCACTACACTACTTTGATACGCATCAGTAGGGATTAAGAAGTCAGTGTACGCAATGCCCACTGACAAAAGTGTGTATACAGTTTATACCCGCGTATAGGCCCCCTACACCACTGGCCCTTTGTGTTTTATAAAAAAGTCCACCCTTCTACATGAGTGTACTAGTATTACAGTTGCTGTCCTTTCAGAATCACCAACCTGTCACACACTGAAGACCTATAGGTTCACCACTGTCACACACTGAAGACCTATAGGTTCACCACTGTACTAACCTGTCACACACTGAAGACCTATAGGTGCACCACTGTACTAACATGTCACACACTGAAGACCTATAGGTTCACCACTGTCACACACTGAAGACCTATAGGTTCACCACTGTACTAACCTGTCACACACTGAAGACCTATAGGTTCACCACTGTCACACACTGAAGACCTATAGGTTCACCACTGTACTAACCTGTCACACACTGAAGGCCTATAGGTTCACCACTGTACTAACCTGTCACACACTGAAGACCTATAGGTTCACCACTGTACTAACCTGTCACACTGAAGACCTATAGGTTCACCACTAACCTGTCACACTGAACCTGTCACACTGTACTAACCTGAAGACCTATAGGTTCACCACTGTACTAACCTGTCACATACT